>NC_072385.2:128843730-129146030 GCF_028885625.2 Pongo pygmaeus
GCCCATTAACCATGGACCAGAATTACATTCATCTTTGCTGTGTTCCTTTTTGTAACAGGGGCACTAAGGGCATTACGAGCAGGCTTGCTGGACTAGCACACTATTAGCATTCACTGCTCATCCCGTGGTTGAGATGAGCCCATGGGAATAATTTGCAACTTTTGCTAGTCACTCTTTATAGATTTACCAACATATTTGCAACATCTAAGAAAGTAAAAATCCTTGCTGTAATCATGAGCCATTCCACATGTTGTTTGTGCCCGTGCCTGGATTCCCCTTTGCTCTTCTGCTTCTATCCACTTGCATCTTTTTGCATCTCGAGTACCAACCTTTATCTGATCATGTTCCTGATGTAGATTCCAAGTTCGCAATGCCAAGTCTTCCTGACCTAGATTCCTAGCAACACTGCTCAATGGGTGTTGGATTTTTCCCAATTCTGGAGCATTTTCTTTCTGTCTTATTTACCGAATTGCTCTGTGTTTGTGTACACACACATGTGCATGGCTTCAGTATATTCCATAGTGTCACGCTATCCATACAAGGGAATATAGTGACTTAGGGTCTTGAGTCATTGAGGAATACTTGCATTTTTCAATAGGGAATGCTGGAATATTGAAAATACTCTAACCTGTCAAAGCCTGGTAGTTCTGGAATTTGGATTTTCAGGTTGAATATCTTGGTGTGATTTAAGTCATTTATTTGCGCACATGCCCAGCTAACAGGCCAGTCTATGTGGTCTATTTTTATGGGGTTTTGCTCTCACCTAGGCTTAAACTATTATCATTGCAACTGTTTTGCAGACTATAAAGTCTTGTGAGCATATAAATGGCTCTTGACTTTACGTATTTACCACTTATGTGACAATTCATGAATCTGTATTACTTATTTCAATGAAACAGTGCTAGCCTAATGATGCTCTTCTGGAATCTATGCATCCTTAAATCTCAGGAGTAGCCTTTTAACCATGATAATTAAAGCAGGAGTTGCTGTGAATTACCTGGGTCCTGAAGTACTCCCTAAAACTCAAAAGTTGCCTGTGGTACCCGCACAGAAAGTCCCCTTGGATTTGTGGCCCCGGCATGATCACCTTTGGTAAGTCATATGGCAGAAAACCACAGGATGTACCATGCTGGCTGATTTGCTTTTCCTCACTAACTGTATATTCAATGTCTATTTCTGGTAAGTACCAGACAGTTATAAATCATTGTATTCCAAAGTCCTGGGACACATACTTTTAATCTAGAAAACAACCTTTTTTTTTTTGGATTAGTTATCAGTCTTAGAAATAGCAATAATTCAATTCCTGATGCGTGGTGGCTCATGCTTATAATCCCTGCTACTTGGAAGGCTAAGGCTGGAAGATCGTTGAAATCCAGGAGTTCCAGGCTGCAATGAGCTATGATCGTGCCACTGCACTCCAGCCTGGGTGACAGAGTGAGACCCTGCTGCTGAAAGAGAAATAACTAATAAACAGCAAGAATTCAGATATTGAATGCGTTGCTGTTTCTTCTCATGGAATGTTTTGAAAACTCAAGAATGCCAAAGTTATGGGACACACAAGAGAGATGAGTGCAGATCAGCTTTTCAGTGTTTGGGGCTCAGTGTGGCCATATGCAACATCGTTACCCTCCTTCATTGCTCCTTTTCCTTTCTCTTTCACCTTCTGCAGAATTCTCAAGCTCTATTAATTACTGCAGAAGCAAGAGAGATTTTAAGATCAGCCTGTTGGTGATTTCTCTTCACCTCTAAGATCTCTAGGTAGGCTTCCTTAGAAGATATTTTAAGAAGCTCAGATACCTGCTTCCACTAATGCAGGTACCTTGATCTTTGATATGAATCTTCTGAAACCTGTTTTATTCTTGTACTAGTTCTGAAAAGTAAGACACAATTTTTTCTGCCTTGAGAGACATCACAAGTTGGACCTAGAAACCGACTCTGAGGGGGATATTAGTGTTTTGGATTTTTATTGGAGGTGATCACTGGAGAGAGGAGACAAATTGAGCAGAGAGATAAGTTAGATGTCCCTTTGAACAAGACAAAACATTAGCTAACCTTACATGGAGTTTCTGGAGTGGAAGTTACTTATCACAGTTGTCCCGAATAGTTTGGACCATTATGAAACTCTGCGACCAGTCATTAGATGCGAGTGGCCCCTGAGAGCCGCATGCTATTGGGTGAGGATGCTCTTGTCAGCTGAGGCCAAGCCTGATGGAGCAGACATCTGGGAAGGTGCATCTTTGATGGGAGATCTGAGAGGCATGGTGGCATGGCTCCATGTCTGCCACAAAGAAAATGAGGTCCCATTGTGAAAGTACTCTGCACTTTGAATGTAAGACATTTTTTTGATCTCTCAATAAACATTTGCTATTTTCTTTATTTTATGCCATAATATAATTAGCTAAGCAGTAATGAGTAGGTAGAACATAGAGAATTTTTAGGGCAGTGAAACTATTCTGCATAATACTATACTGATGGATACATGACATTATATATTTCCAAAACCCATATGATTTACAATACCAAGAATGAACTCTAATGTAAACTATGGACTTTAGTGAATAATAAGATATCAATATTGGCTTAGCCATTGTAACAAACGTATCACTCTAATGCAGGATTGATAATGGGGGAGAGTTTGTTTAGGTTTTGAGTGTTTAGGGAGCATTTATTAGTCTGTTCTCACTCTGCTAATAAAGACATACCTGAGACTGGGTTATTTATAAAGGAAAAAAGCTTTAATTGACTCACAGTTTCACATGGCTGGGGAGGCCTCACAATCATGGCAGAAGAGCAAGGGACGTCTTAGCATCAGCAAGAGAGAGTGTGCGCAGGGAAACTCCCCTTTATAAAACCATCAGATCTCATGAGACATATTCACTATCACGAGAAGAGCATGGGAAAGATCCACCCCCATGATTCAATCAGCTCCCAAACAGGTCCCACCCATGGGATGTGGGAACTGTGGGAGCTACAGTTCAAGATGAGATTTGGGTAGGGGCACAGCCAAACTATATCAGAGCATATGGAAACTCTCTGCACTACCTGATCAATTTTGCTATGAGCCTGAAACTGCTCTAAAAATAAAATCTTTCAAAAAATGATTTAAAAATGGCAGGGTATATCTAAATACAACAGACTAAAAACAGCATTGCAATCATGAATTTGATTTGCTAATGTGAGACACAACTTTATGACTGGAAGGGCATGCATTAATTTAGGCATCTTTCTGATTTTGCACATAATGTTCTTTTGAACATCTGTGCAAAGGACAAGTGTATACAACTTAAACATGATCAGACAAACAAAGAAAATATACTAACCCATATATCAACTCTGTGCAAATAAGAACACTTACCTCTATGGTCAGGAGGTTTAGAAGATGGAGCTTCTTCCTGTGGGTAGGAAGCAAGTGTAGCACTTGATAAGCTAGGAAGTCCTGGCAGCTTTATGTAATGGACAAACTCTGCAACCATATAGGACACAGACTAAATCAAATTCACTTGGTGACTTCGGTACTTATATGATGAATCACCCAACACCAGAGCTTCTGTTGTTCTTGGTCTTCTCATACTCAACCTCTATTCAACCTCAGCCAACCACTTTCAGTAGAGTTGAGAGTGACCAGTAGCTGGGCCATTTCTAAATGTTCACTTAAAGAATCCTGCATTGTCGATGAGAATACATAGACACATGGTGGGGGATAATACATAGTGGGGCCTGTTGGAGATTGGAGAGGGGAGGAGGTGGAACACCAAGAAGAACAGCTAATGGACACTAGGCTTACTACCTAGGTGATGAGATAACCTGTGCAGCAAACCATCATGGCACATGTTTACCTATGGAACAAACCTGCACAGGTACTCCTGAACTTAAAAAACAAATTAAAAAAGAGAAGAATCCTGCATTCTCAGTCTCATTTCCTACTCTTCCACCTGGGTTTCTCCAGCTATTCATCAATCTCCAAACCACTCATTCTCTCACTTCTTGCCATCTTTACATTTGCATTGTCTTCCTGTCCCAAGTTGAGAGCTCATGGTTTGGACATAAACCACTCCTGTGAAACCATTTTTAACTTCCTTACTCATTTCTTTGATTATTGTATTCACCTTCCAATGCGGAGCCCACTTAATTATCTTCTTACACCAAACAGCTGAACATTGTAGAAAAAAAACTCTCAAAATCATTTCAATTGACCTTGCTTGGAATTTATGATAAAAAATATCAAATCAGCACTTGGCATGTGCTGGATCTATCTACAATAATAGAGAAAAGACAAAAAGAGAGAGAGGAAGTGAGAGCTGAAGTAAGGAAGAGACAAAGGATAAAAAGAAGAGGAGGAGAAAGAGGAAGAGGGGCAGTTCTTTCTCCCTCCACACTGTAAGCATTGCTCTCTGCTGGCTGAAACACTGGGCCTTTTGTTGCCCTCATCAGAATAACAGATAAGCATGAAGAAGAAAGAACACGTTTTAGATCATGCTGTATTGATTCAATCTAGAAAAGATGATGTACTGTCACTGAAAGGAATAGTAGACCATGAATGACACGTGGTAGATAAAAGCGAATTTATTTGCAACATGCCAAAAGGTTTATTGTTTTGAAATGACTTCCGGAACCACTAACTTGATAGGGAAAACAAATGGCAGCTGTGCCATGCCTAGCACTTGTGTTTCTTTACCTCCTCGGATTTGCTCTTGGATTCGCCAAAGACTCGTCCTATTTTTCACGTTTTGCCATCACCTGTCATATCCCCTGGACAGTTTGCAGAAGCAATAAAACGTAGACTCGGGTCAAGGATTATGAGTCCGGAAAACATTTGTCGAACATATGGCTTAAATTATTTTTTCTGTGTCTGGAAAATTAGTAGGATTCTAACCTACACGGTACACAAAGAATATAGGAGCAAGTATTTCCTGGTAAAGTCACAGGAAACTGTTACTCCAACATCATAAAATTTATTTGTATAATAGGCTGTAGATGTGTTCAGTTATTTAGAAAAGCCTCATATCATGGGACAACTTCTAGATAGTGTGTGCCAGGAAAGTCCTTCAGAACAATGCCTGCAACCAGCCAAGAATACCCGGTACAGATGTGAATATTCAAGAAATATTGAGTGCATTCAGTGAGTCAACCACAAAAACAGAGTTGTCTCTTGTAATGTCATTAATTTAATAATTTATCTATAGGATACTTTGGTCCAAAATCATTTTGTTATCTTACAAAGCATCATAACACTTCACACAAGAGAACATTAGTTGACAATAAATAAGAAGATAAAGCAAAAGAAAATAAAGACAGGAAAATAATCTCTAAAAGTTAAGAAAAAAAGAAGTGTAATTTATGGATTACTAGCAAGTTTTAGATAAAGTTAGCAGCACTTTGAGTATTATTTGAAATTACAAGAATTCATCGTAGATTACTTTTCTGATAATTCTTAAGTTTCTACAAATTTGGTTGTTACATTTTCTGTAATCTATTCTATAGAGATTCATATGAGACTGTTAAAAATAGAGTTGCAGGGGTCATAGCTCATTACGGGAAGGACTCACCTCCGGAATTGTCTCCTACGAAGGTACCTCTGCTCTGATATGGGGAATAGTTTTCTCTTCTTCTGTACGTCTAATTAGAATGCATGATTTTTGCTTTTTTAGGAGGTCACATATTAAAATTATTTTCACCATTAAGTGTGGTCGTAATTTCTGGAAATAGTGACAGTCATCCAACAAATTCTGCTGAAAAGGTTTATGACGACAGCCAGCTGAAGAACATGGGGCTGGATTTTAAAAGCAATGATAAAGGGTCATCATACATAGCTAATAAGATGACTGCAACTGAACATTTCAGAGAAAAATTCCAGAAATTTAAAAATACAAAGCAGCATCATCAGGACACAGGTATTATTTCTGCGGGTCATCCCTTGGAAGGGGGCCTCATGATGCACATGTGCTGCTGTGTTTACCTGAAAACGTCTCTGCCAGGAGGGGCTCTAGATTAAGGAGGAAATAAGGAAGAAGAGCCAGTGAACCCCGGACCAGGAACAAGATGCACAGTGCTGGGAAAATTGATGACATTTAAAGACAGACTACGGATTATATCCTATTATTGCATTAATATTAAGTTCCTGGTTTTTATGAAAAAGTTTGTGGTTATGGATCAGGAGGCAAATCCTTGTTAGAAAATACATACTGCATTATCAGAGGGAATTAGAGACACAGGGTGAGAATGACTTAAAGTTACCCTCAAATGGTTCAGAAATACAACATACATAACGTGTAGCTATGTGTGTGTATATACATATATATATATGTATATGCATCTGTATGTGTGTATATGTGTTTATGTGTGTATAGATATATAGATATATATAATGAGATAGAAAGAGATGTAAACTAATGAAAACAAATATCAAACATTGGTGAATATACATAAAGGATGTTTAGGATTCCTTGTTCTATTCTTGTACCTTTTCTGTAAGTTTGAAATTACATCAAAGTAAAAGTTTTTTTTTTTTTTTTTTTTCTGAGATAGCTTTTGCTCTTGTTGCCCAGGCTGGAATGCAGCAATGAGATCTCGGCTCACTACAACCTCTGTCTCCGGGTTCAAGTGATTCTCTTGCCTCAGCCTCCCAAGTAGCCGGAATTGCAGGCATGTGCCACCACACTCGGCTAATTTTTGTATTTTTAGTAGAGACAGGGTTTCACTATGTTGGTCAGGCTTGTCTTGAACTCCTGACCTCAAGTGATGCACCTGCCTCAACCTCCCAAAGTGCTGGGATTACAGGCCTGAGCCACCACGTCCGACCTCAAAATCAAAGTCTAAAACCACAAATAACAAGAAAAAGTAGTCTTTGTGTGTGAATGTACGTCTATGTGTGTCTATGCATGTAAAACTCATGTATGCATCTAGTTTGATAATGGAAGTCAAACTACTCATCTAGTTTGATAAAGTAAGTCATATACTTGTACATAAAATTGGGACACATAAAAATACTTGCACATAAAATTGGGAAAATAAAAGCAAAATCTATGATCTTAACATTTTATTTCTATCTGGTCACTGTTAGCACAAATTGAGCATCCCAAAGCTGAAAAGCCAAAATCTGAAATGCTCTAAAACCGAACACTTTTTGAGCCTAAATATGACGCTTAAAGGAGTTGCTGCTCATTGAAGTATTTCAGATTTTAGATGTTCAGATTTGGGATGCTTAACTGGAATGATGCAAATATTCATGAATCTGAAAAAAATCTGAACAGCATATCTGCTCCCAAGCATTTTGGATAAGAGACACTCAATCTATACATTAAGTAGTTTCTTCTAGAAATTATATATATGTATATAAGTGTGTATATATGTATATAAGTGTGTATATATGTATATGTGTATACATGTGTATATATGTATATATGTATATATGTGTATACGTGTGTGTGTGTGTGTGTGTATATATATGTATATATATATATATATGTATATGGTTGTTTTGTTTTTGAGATGAGGTCTTGCTCTGGTGCCCAGGCTGGAATGCAGTGACATGATCTTGGATCACTGCAGCCTTGATGTCTCAGACTCAAGCTATCTTTCCATCTCAGCCTCACGAGTAGCTGAAACTACAGGTGCATGCCACCATGCCCAGCTAATTTTCATATTTTCTGTAGAGACAGGTTTTCACTACATTACCCAGGCTGTCTTGAACTCCTGGACTCAAGTGATCTGCCTACCTCGGCCTTCCAAAGTACTAGGATTACAGACCTGAGTCACCACACCTAGCCTAGAATTTTTATAAATTATAGATATCTTAATAATTTAAGATTTTAAAAATTAATTTCATGCCCAGTATTTTTATTTAACATTTTTCTTAAGGTTTTTTTCATGTAGTTAAATATTATGCATAATTCTGTGAGCAGGCAAAGTATTGCTTACTTGGGATCAGCTACATTTAGCAAGCTGCCCTGCTAATGCATGCTCTGGGAGTCAGGGCCATGTGGTAACAGCTCACAGCCTCTGCAGTCTGCTGACCTGTATTCTGAAGCCAACACTTCCTTGCTGTTGCAATGGTTAAATTTATTATGTGTCAGCTTGGCTAGACTATGGTGTCCAGTTGTTTGGTAAAATTCCAGACTAAATGTTGATGCGAAGGTATGTCTTAGATGCAGTTAATATTTTCAATGAGTAGACTCTGAGTAAAGCAGATGGCCCTCCTTAATGTCAGTGAGCCTCAGCCAATGAGTTAAAGGCCTTAGGAGAAAAATACTGTCTGCTCAAGAGGGGATACTGCCTTGGGGTCTCCAGTCTGCGGGTCTGCTCTGCTGATTTTGGACTTGCCAGCACCCACAATCATGTGAGCCAATTTCTTAAAACAAATCTTTCTGTCTGTGTCTCACTGTCTCTCTGTCTCTGCCTTTCTCTTTGTCCGTCTCTTTTCTCTCTATACACACAAACACACGTATACATTATCTATTTATCTATCGTCTATCTCTCTATCTATCATCTATTCTTTTTTTCTGAAGAAACCTGGTTAATACAACTGTGGAATTCAAGTAACTAGTTAAAGATTTTTTGCCTCATTTTTTAATCTATAAAATAGAAATAATGATCCTATTTACCTCACAGAGTTGATATGAGAGCAAGATACATCATGCCTTTAATGTGTTTAGAAAATATCTAACTGACTTCATAGCTCACGGGTGTGAGCTATTATTATTACAGCTATTTTAGTTCTTCATTTCCAGTGTGGAGACTGTATTTATAACATTAGGGTGTGCATCATTGGGCATACATCTCCCTATTTATTTCTGTATTATTTCTTTAAAATATATACCAGGGTCAGTTCCAAATCCCACATGCTGTGGTTTTAACCACCTCTCTGCCGTCTGCCTCATTTCACCACTACTAGCTCTATTGCCATTCCTCAAAATTAGCAATGCACTTCCCCGTAGAAATGTGTTATTTGTGATCATCTCTTCTGTCCAGAAGCAAGGTATTATATAGGTGCATTTACTTTAGTCACATTATAATGGCTGTTTTCTTTTAAGACCATTCTAGATACTGGATGAAACAGAAGACTTATAATTTCCCCATTCGTGGACTTTACTTTTTATGATGATTTTGACTGAGAAATCTGGATTACATTGTCTGGCTTAGCTTGGAAATACAAAGACATACTCAAGTTTTCACAAATAATGGGGTTTGTCGTATGAAGAGAAGCAAGTAACAGGATGTTGTCTGCGAATGGGGTGGCCAGGCCTCAGCGGGCATATGTGGGTGTGTTGCTCAGGCAACCCCGGCCTTTGATTTTTCTACGAGAGGGTTGTCTCTTGTTCTTCATGAACACACTCGAGGATTTGAGGAATCCACATGCCTCCCTTCTCCGGTTGTCTCTGCTTATCCCTGGATCCTCACCTACTTATCATCTGGTCTTTGGCTTACTCACATCTGGACTCTGGGTTCTTCCCTGTGAGGGTGCTCCATCCTCTGCGAGGGTATTCCTTGCCCTGCGAGGGTCCTCCATCTCCTGTGAGGGTGCTCCATTCCCTGCAAGTATGCTCCATGCCCTGCAAAGGTGCTCCATCTCCTGTGACGGTGCTCCATTCCCTGCAAGTATGCTCCATGCCCTGCGAGGGTCCTTCATCTCCTGTGAGGGTGCTTCAACCCCTGCGAGTGTGCTCCATCCCCTGGGGGGGTGCTCTTTCCCCTGTGAGGGTTCTCCATCCCCTGCAAGCGTGATCCATCCCCTGTGAGGGTACTCTGTCTCCTCTGAGGGTGCTCCATCCCCTGTGAGGATGCTCCATCTGCTGTGAGGGTGTTCCATCGCCTGTGAGGGTTCTCCATCTCCTGCGGGAGTGCTCCATCCCCTCTGAAGGTGCTCCATCTCCTGTGAAGGTGCTCCATCCCCTGTGAGGGTGCTCTGTCTCCTGTGAGGGTGCTCCATCCACTGTGAGGATGCTCCATCTCCTGCAACGGTGCTCCATCCCCTGTGAGGGTGCTCCATCCCCTGTGAAGGTGCTCCTTCCCCTGTGAAGGTACTCCATACCTTGTGAGGGTGCTCCATCTCCTGTGAGGATGCTCCATCCCCTCTGAGGGTGCTCCATCTCCTGTGTGGATGCTCCATCCCCTGCGAGGGTGCTCCATCTCCTGCGAGGATGCTCCATCTCCTGTGAAAATGCTCCATCTCCTGCGAGGGTGCTCCATCCCCTGCAAGGGTGCTCCATCCCCTGCAAGGACACTCCATCCCCTGATGCCTCCACTCTGTCCACAGAGAGGCTCCCATGGGGACCGATTGGCAAAGGATACAAAATCTCAGTTTGTCAGAAGGAATAAGTTCAAGAGATCAATATTATACAACATAAAGACTAGGGTCAATAACAATATATCATATTCTTGAAAATAAATGTAAATTTTAAGTATTCTCACAAAAAATAGTGAGTATATGAGGTAATGCATATTTTAATTAGCTCAATTTAGCCATTCTATGTTGAGATATTGTAGGTTAAATTCCAGACCACAGCAATAAAGCAGATATCTCAATATAGAAAGTCACACAATTTTTTTTGGTTTCCCAATGCATATAAAAGTTATGTTTACATTATACTGTACTCTGTTAAGAATGAGATAGCATTATGTTGTTAAAAACAATGTACATATCTGAATTAGAAAATAATTTATTGTTAAAAATATGCTATGGGCTTCTGAGCCTTCAGTGAGTCATAATCAAGTTGCTGGTAGAGAGTCTTGTTTTGATGTTGATGGTTGCTGACTGATTCATGGTGGTGGCGGCTGAAGTTTGAAATGGCTGTGAGAATTTCTAAAAATAAGACAACAATGAAGTTTGCTGCATCAATTGGCTCTTCCTTTTATGAAGGATTTATCTGTTGGGCACAATGCTGTTTGACAACATTTTACCACAGTAGAACTTCTTTCAAAATTTGAGTTGGACCTCTTAAACCCTGCTTTATCAGCAAAGCGTATGTAATATTTTAAATCCTTTGTTGTCATTTCAATGATATTCACAGCATCTTCACCAGAAGTAGGTTTCATCTCAAGAAACTACTTTGTTTGCTCATCCATAAGAAATATGTCCTTATCCATTCACATTTTATTATGAGATTGCAGCAATTCAGTCACATCTTTAGACTCTACTTCTAATTCTAATTCTCTAGCTACCAAATCTGTAGCTCCCTCCTCCACTGAAATCTTGAACTCCTCAAAGTCATCCATAATGGTTGGAATCAACTTCTTCCAAACTCCTGTTAATGTTAATATCTTGACTTCCTCCCATATGAATCATAAATCTTTTTAATGGCCTCTAGAATATTGAATCCATTCAAGAAGGTTTTCAGTTATCTCTGCCAAGATCCATCAGAGGGATCACTAATCTATGGCAGCTACAGTCTTACAAAAGGGATTTCTTTTATAATAAGACTTGAAAGTTGGAATTTCTCCCTGACTCACGGGCTGCGTCATGGAAGTTGTGTTAGCAGGTGTGAAAAGATCTCCTTACACATCTCCATCAGAACTCTTGGGTGACCAGGTGCATTCCCAATGAGCAGTAATATTTCAAAAAGATTTTTTTTCTGAGCATTAGATCCCAAAAGTGGGCTTAAAATATTCAGTAAACCATGCTGTAAACAGATGTGTTATTATCTAGTCTTTGTTGCTCCACTTTTAGAGAACAGGAAGATCAGATTTAGCATAATTCTTCAGGGTTCTAGGAATTTCAGAATGATAAATGAGCACTGGCTTCAACTTGAAGTCACTAGCCTGCATTAGCCAATAATAAGAGAGCAAGCCTGCTATTTGAAGCTTTGAAGCCAGACATTTGCTTCTCCTCTCTAGCTATGAATTCCTATATTGCATCTTATTTTAATAGAAGGCCGTTTCATCTACATTGAAAATCTGTTGTATACTGTAGCCACATTCATCGATGGTCTTAGGCAGATCTTCTGGATAACTTGCTGCAGCTTCTCCATCAGCATTTGCTGCTTCACCTTGCATGTTTATTTTATAGAGATGACTTCTTTCCTTAAATCTCATAAACAAACCTCTGCTAGCTTCAAACTTTTTTTCTGCAGCTTTATGTCTCTCAGTCTTCACAGAATTGTAGAGAGTTAGGGCCATGCTTAAGGGAATGAGGTGGCTGCTTTGATTTTCTATCCAGACTATTACACTTCTCCATGTCACCAATAAGACTGCTTTGCTTTTGTATCTTTTGTGTGTTTACTGAAATAACACTTTAAATTTCCTTCAAAAACTTTTCCTTTGCATTTGCAACTGGGCTATTTGGTACAAGAGACCTAGCTTTCATCACATATCAGCTTTCTACATGCCTTCCTCAACAAACTTACCCATTTCTAGCTTTTGATTTAAAGCAAGAGGCATGCAACTCTTCCTTTCATTTCTACACTCAGAGTCCATTGTATGGTTATTAATTGGCCTGATTTTAATATTGTTGTGCTTCGGGGATAGGGAGGCCTGAGGAAAGGGAGAGAGATGGTGTATTTGTCTATTCTCACACTGCTATAAAGAAATACCTGAGACTGGGTAATTTAGAAAGAAAAGGGTTTTAATGGCTTATGGTTCTGCAGGCTGTACAAGAAGCATGGCTGGGGAGGCCTCAAGCAACTTACAATCATGGTGGAAGGCAAACAGGAAGCTGGCATGTCTTCACATGGTAGAGCAGGAGAGAATGTGAAGAGGGAAGTGCTACATACTTTTAAACAATCAGATCTCCTGAGAACTCACTCACTATTATAAGAATATCAAGGTGAAAATCCGCCCCCACGATCCAATCACCTCCCACCAGGTCCCACCTCCAACACCGGGGATTACAACTCAACATGAGATTTGGGTGGGGACACAGAGCCAAATCATATCAGCTGGAGAACAGTCAGTGAATACAACAGTCCGAACACACACGTTTATGAATTAAGTTTTCTGTTTTATGTGGGCATGGTTCATGATGACCCAAAACAGTTATAATAGTAATATGAAAGACCACTGATCATAGGTCACTATAACAGATTTAACAGTAATAAAAAAGTTCGAAATATTACAAGACACAGAGACAAAAAGTGAGCACATGCTGTTGGAAAAATGGTGTCAATAAACTTGCCAGATGCAGGATTGTCACAGAATTTCAATTTGTAAAAAGTACACAGTCTGTGAGGAGCAATAAAGCAAGTTGCAACACAGCAAAGTATGCCCGCATATAATTTTTATGTGTTAATTAAATCAGTATATTTTTCAAAGAGGACTTCTTGGAGATATTTCACAATATTAAAAGTATAAAAGTTAAAATGCTATGCAATGATGAAGAATCAGCATTTTTCAAACTACTTAATACATTTTTAAAAAGAAATAAAACACTTTAATTGTTATAATGCTTTATAGTATAGTATACACACGAAATATTAGGTTTGCTATGTTTTTATACTCCCATTTGTTTATAATTTATAGTAAGACAAAATTTTAAAGGTCATAGAACAATTCTCGTTATTCCCATCTGTTGTTAAGATTGTTTTCCAGAGATTGTAAAGTTATTTCAATATCATGGAAAGTGAAGACTGCTTGTACTTTGTGTAAGTACCTATCAAAATAACAAGCAATGTACTTTGACTGTATAAGTACCTATAGAAATAATAATAATAAACAATGTTGAGAACATGATTTCAAACCTAATATAGTCTAATGACTTCATGTGCAGGACTAGACCTTAAATTAATTACTTTACTGTTTACTTAGTTGCTGCTTAACAGATTCCAATATTAATCATCATCTTATTACAATTTAACAGATATTACTTCTCATACTTCATGCCCAAAACTGCTTAGGACCTCAGAGCCCTTTAATCCCATTTCATTTTCTCTCACCTTTCATGTTACTGTTGCTATGCATTTTAATTCCATGTTTCTTTAAACTCTAAGCCAAGCTTGTCCAAACCCACTGCCCACCGGGTGCGTGCAACCCAGGACAGCTTTGAACGTAGCCTAACATAAGTTCATGACTTTAGTTGATTGCATCATTTAATCTTCAGAATAATCATATAAGTTATGTTTGTTTCTTTTTTTACTGTATAAGAAAATTGTGGCACAGAGAGTTTAAACTTTTTTACAACCCATAGGTGAGGGAAGCCCTGGAATGAAGCATATTATGATACAAACACAGGGAAGAGAAAGTGGACCAGGACTGGAATTGTACTGGCTGTTTTATGTTTGTTTTTCCTTTTGTTTTCTTTGTTTGGAGGGAAGGGCCACAGTGTTAATTCTTGATTATAGGAGCTTTTGTACATTAGAAAATTTCATATAATGATATGATTATCCCAGAAGTTAAAATCAATAAGTAATTGAATTATAACATTTTAGATGAATATATGCATTTATTTTTCTAATTTTAATTTTATTTTTTTATTTTAATTTTATTTATTTATTTTTGAGACACAGTCTCACTATGTTGCCCAGGCTGGAGTGCAGTGGTGCAATCTCAGCTCACGACAACCTCCACCTCCCGGGTTCAAGCGATTCTCCTGCCTCAGCCTCCCTGGTAGCTGGGATTACAGGCGTGCACCACCATACCCAGCTAATTTTTGTATTTTTAGTAGAGACGGGGTTTCACCATATTGGCCAGGCTGGTTTTGAACTCCTAACCTTGTGATCCGCCCACCTTGGCCTCCCAAAGTGCTGGGATTACAGGCATGAGCCACCGTACCTTGTGCAATTTATGTTAATAAGATTCATCAACTTCATTAGCTTTCGGATACTCTTAATATCCTGAAGAAAAAACTGTGAATAAAAATGATGTTATTTGTTAACAGATTCTACATTCTTATTGAACAGTGCTGGAATAATAAAGTGAGATGACTGATTCCAAATGAGAAAATGAAATTCTTTCAGGTGACCTTTAAAACTAAAACTCTTTGCTAGGAAACATAGTATGGATTAAGTAAAAGCAATACCACTTAGTATAAATCCTTTTGGTTTTTGGTCAATGATTTGATTTACTCTAGAGTCAACAATTTGGTTGTCCATTTTGAACTTAAAAATATATCACTAAACTTTGTTTCAACATTTCACTTATACCTTCAGATGGAATTTAAAGTGAAGGCACTCTCCTGTCGCACATACATTATATTCACCAATCTTTTTACACTGAACTGGAGTGAGAGTCATATATTGTGCCTACATACCAACCTGAAAAAGTAGATTCTATATGCTACATATCCTAAAGAAATGTCCATATTTTAATGTAGTAAGTAAGCCAGATTCTTTGTTACCTGAAACTCAGGCTGTGGACCCCCAACAGCAATATATCATTAATGTGAAAGTATGTAAAATGGAAAGCATGTAAAAAGTCACAAGAAAATATAGAGAAGTGTCTATTAATGCCAAATATGCATATATGTATATGGGGGAATATCTACACTAAATAAGATATCCTAGATAAAGAGTTCGAGTTTTGACTAAGATGGGAAAACATATTCTAGCCAGAAGGACAAATATTTGAAAAGATGCAAAACCTTGATGCATAGCACAGGGACAAGTATGCTTTCCAAATGATATGGACTGGATCCTATAGATTAGTGGTCAGCAAACGTGATTCCCACACCAGCAGCAGCACTTGTGAATATACTCAAAATGCACATTCTCAGGCTTCACCTTAGATCTACTGAATCTGAGAGTCGGGAGGTGGGTCCGCTAATGTGAGTGTTAACAAGCTTTCCATGTGATTTGAGAGTCTCTACCATACAGAGTGAATTTTAAATCAGGCGAGTGATGTGATAGAATCTAAATTGTTGAAAGATAATTCATCAAGGGCAGTGGGGGACTGGGGGTCTAATTGGAGATAGTAATAGTTAGAGATAGGGAACCAATCAAAAATCTATTGCAATGTCTTCTGATACACAGTAGTTACACCATAAAATAAACAAACAAAGAAACAAAAAGCCCACAGGCTTTTTTTTTTAGGATATGGATCACATTCTACTTGTTTTTCTACTGCGTATTTATTTTTCTACTTCATATCAGATGGTGTCTGCTGCAATTTCTGATACACTGTCAGTCTTAATTAATGTTTGTGGAATAAATGCTGAATAGTATAGGTGATATAAGGGAATGCTTTAACCGAGGCAGAAACTAGAAGTGGCTTAGAAGTGTAAGAATTTTGTGATAAGACATATTGGCTTATATGACTAAAATTCTCAATTTGATTCTGGGGTGGGTGAGTTCAGAGGCCGAATAACAACATTTTCAGAGTTCTCCCTGTCTTCTTACTCTGCCATCCTCAATGTTTGGGCTTTTTCTCCCTTCAGTTTGTCCCGTCATTGCTGTAAAATGGCTGTAGCTGGGAAGAAATTCACCCACAGCAACGCACAAAGGACATGAAGAGAGGACTGTCTCCTTCTTGTGTGTTTCCTTCAGCAGCAGCAAAATGTTTCCAGACCCTCACTTCCTCCTTCACTGTCAGAAAAATCTTCTCTTGTTTGCTTTTGACTAGAATTGCACCATATGCTCATTTTTTAAACAACCACAGGCAAATGAGTGGAATTACCAACATAGATTGATGCTAATTAAGATTCACCTTGGTGGCTGGGGTTACTTCCAGCCCTCTTGGAAGCACACGGCTTCTGATACTAACCGAAAGTGGCGGGGGGTGGAAGATCATGTCCATGGGGTAGGAAAGCAAGGGAATTACAGCAATCATGACTTCTTCGAGAGTTGTTGAGAGGATAATGCATGTGAACCCTAGGCAAACATTAATTATTAATAATCAGCCCTTTTGGAGCACCTAAAGTCTACCTTATATAGCATTAAGTGCTTTTAGGGTTGGTTTAAGAGACAGTGCATTATGCAGGAAGAATCACAGGCACATAACCCATTCATACGTATTTTCAAGGTCTGCCTTTGTAGCTAATCAGCATTCTGACTTCCATCACTTAGGAAATCTGTGTTTCTTTTTATTGATGATAATACATCTGCCTTATATCCTTCTCTAGGTCACTGCGTACATAAATTTTCCCTGATAAACAGGAAATTACACTATTGATTGCATTGTCTATTATCAAAGGCCATCAGTCCCAGCTAATAAAGAGGGAGGATTGTAATCTTCTGTGACTATCTATTTAATTCGCGAGTGTTACACACACTCTCTCATTTAATTCTTTCACACAACCCCGGAGGTAGGAGTTATTCTTCCCACTTAACAAATTAGAAGTCTGTGACCCAAAGACTCTAAAGTCCTTGATCTAATTGACCCTAACCTATAGCTTATGAGTTGGGGGAAAGGATTTGCACCCGTGGCCACCGGAACCCAAGCAGATGCTCTCTCCTCCATATATGCTGTTTATTAGATAGGCCTGTATGGGCCAACTGAGTCAAACCTGAAAAGACAGAGACAGTGTGGTTGGTTCAAGCATAGACTGTTCCGTTCTTTTCGCTCACGGTCCAGGGCTCTCAGGAGACATCTCTCTAACATAAGGTCACAGTAGTGTTTAATAAGGGCTTATAATAAGAAGACTGAGCTTTTAAGTTTATTTTCAAAATGAACTTTTAAAAATTGGCTTTCCTTTTCATTTATTTGAAATGAATAAGGCAGTCTCTCAGGTGAAGAGGGTGGGGAAATACAGGAGTGTAGAATTTTGCTGGAATTTCTGGAATTAGCTATGTCCTCGGGCATTCCTGCTGCCTTGAGTGTGGAGCCTTTCATGTAGGTGGGGATGTGGCTGAAGGAAGGGAGGCTGGGTGTTTTGAAAACAAAATACTTTGTATTATCCTCAGGGCCTGATTCACTGAGCTGTGTGCAGGAGAATTAGGAGAATTTACTTTTAAAAGAAATTCTTGGTAACTGCAGGCTGTGGCAGCTTGGTTCCAGCATGCAGCACCTACTTCAAATGGTTTTCCAGAGAAATGCCGGTGTGTCTCCAGCTGCAGCTGCCGCTCCTGCATGGTTTGTGTTTTCTCTGATGCTCAGGCACCAAATGCTTTAGCCTCTGAGGACAGCAGAGAGGAGGAAACAAAACAGTCATGTTGTCTGTGTAACTGAAAGAGCAGCCACTAACATTCAGCAGGAGAGAGTGCCTTCTAAATACATTTGTAAAAAATACTTCTCTTTCTATTCCTTTAGCTAAATATGGTGTGTGTGGTGCCTGAGTACTCTCCAGTAGGATGTGTAGCTCATCTGTCTATCATCTGCCTATTGAGAGAGATTTTAAGGAACTGGCTCACAGGATGATGGGGGCTGGCCAGTCAGGGTAAGAACACAAGCTGGAGTCCCAGGAAGAAGATGTTGCAGTTTGAGCCCAAAAGCCGTCCGCTTGGTCGAATTTCCTCTTTGGGGGAAAAGCACTCTTAGTTCTAATAAGGCCTTAATTGATTGAAGGAGGCCCACCCACACTGTGGAGGGCAGTCTGTTTACTAAAATTCCACTGGTTTAAATGGTAATTCCATCTGAAAACACCCTCCCAGAAACATTTAGAATAATGTTTGACCAAATATCTGGGTATCCATGTCCCAGTCAAGTAGACACAGAAAATTAACCATTACATGTGGCTTAGCCTACATTTAAGTGAAGACTTTCATCATTTTTTAAAGTCCCAGATCCATTGAGCAAAACAGGTCTTTTGAGCCATGTTTTTGCTGTCATGAAAGCAGGGATAAACCATCTTTACCTGCCACCGATGAGCTTTGCAAAGATTAAGAGAGTTTTTGAGCAAATAAACTCATCCTATACAGAATGTGAGCCAAATCCTCAGACAGCCAGGTGTTCACAGGTAAAATAGAGCTAATCTCAAAACATCTACTTTTTGAATGTTTTTATATTAGCAATAAAATAATAATCCATCCATTCACCCATGTAATTTCTTATATTTTATTTTTTAGGCAAGCAAAAAGGATGTGTGATATAAAATATTGTCTTCCAATTAGACGTTGAAATGCACAAAATGTAAGGATTGAAATGTCACTAAATCAAATGTTTAACATCTTTAAGAACCTTGGTACCCAGTACCCACCAAGGCTACTCGTGGTGTGGAAACTTTCAAAGTAAGCCTGCTGTTTAAACACATGCTACTTTTACAAAGAAGTTGCTGTCAATTTTACTTTGAGGAGTGTAGCTATTTTTAAATAAGATCTCAATAGAATTCCTAGCCGCATGTGGCTGAGACTTGTCTGGAGATGACGTGCTTCTCCAGCTGTTGTAAGAGGATAACTTTTCAAAATGCCCACCTCACTTCTCTTTTTGAGCCTCTCTCTAGCCTGGAAGGGTTTCTTATTTGATTATGATGCTCTAGGTAGTTTGTCAGCTGAAGGAGAGCTTCATGTGTTGAAGACAAAAGAGGTTACTGCACTTAGGACCCTTGATTACAAAATGAATTGAAAAGCCACCGTCTTCTTGTTACAGGACTGCTTAACCATAACGATTCTCTTTCTGATCCTTTACTTTAGCTATTTTCTGCCAAAGCAAAGGGTGATGCCTATCTGCCTGCAGTTCCTCACCTTATCACTCACTATAATCCATTCCTGTGCCGCAATGCCGTCTGCAAGACAGGCTGCTGCCTTTATGGCTGCTGCTAGGGGACAACAAGGTCATTATTTTCATGGCCAGTTTTGCTGTATGTTTTAAAACAATATTCATGGTAGCCTACTACTCTGTATCTATTTATCCAGGGTGATCAACAAATATGAGGCAGGAAAAAGATACATCAATATCAATGATGTCAGAGTGGTGTTCAAATACGATAGAACAATATGCTTGACATGAATTTCCTTACAATATGAAAACAAACCAAAATAAAAGTAAACCAATCTGTAATTCTCATTCTTGATATGTATCTTTCTTTTACTGTCTCATAGATCTTAGAAGAGTTGGGCTACTTAGCTGAGCAAGAGGGCATTACTCTGGATCTCAAGGGTATCCACCACGTAGCGTCTTCTTAGGTCACTTGTAGACTGTGTTTTGCAATGTCTCTCCTCCAGGCACATGGATGAGTTCCTTCCTCCGCTGTCCTGACATACCTTCTCTGAACATATATTTACCTAAGCTGATTCATACCCATCCTTGAAACTGAGCTCCAGCATCACTGCATTCAGAAAACATTTTCTGACTCCACATTTGATTTGGACACCCTTTTTATACTTGGTTTCATAGCCTCCTCTTCTTTCATCTCAATAATGTTTTATCACCGGCCTATCATCATGGTCATTGCATTGTGAACATAGCACAGAAAGGGATGCTGAAACTGGTGGAGAGTGTAGACTTTACAGTTTCTACCTTGTAATAAGAAGATCTATTTTAAGAGTGCAGACAAGCTTACTATGAAATCTTCTTGTGTTGTTGAAACTATTATCATTAGAAAACATTCCTGTTTAACCCCATTGATATTTTCTGCTGCCTGGTATAAAACAGCTGCTTTATTTCAGTTGTTTGTCTGTTTGTTATGGTTGGCATTTGCCCACCATAAATTTAATTGCTTCTTTCTTTAGATTTAAGTATGTCTACCTAAACTTTCCTATATTTATTTATTATTTATTTATTTTATTTATTTTTTTGAGACGGAGTCTTGCCCTGTCTCCCAGGCTGGTGTGCAGTGGTGTGGTCTTGATTCACTGCAACCTCTGTCTCCCAGGTTCAAGCGATTCTCCTTCCTCAGCCTCCCAAGTAGCTGGGATTACAGTCACATGCCACCTTGCCCAGCTAATTTTTGTATCTTTAGTAGAGATGGGGTTTCGCCATATTGGCCAGGCTGGTCTTGAACTCCTGACCTCAGGTTATCCACCTGAGACCTCGGCCTCCCAAAGCGGGATTAGCTACTGTAATCCCGAGTAGCTGGGATTACAGGTGTGAGCCACCATGCCCCGCCTCAAATTTTTCCTTTAATAGGATGATTTAGTCCATTCATATCCATCATAATTACTTAATGAGTTTCTCTTATCTCATTCTTTAACTTTCTTTTTATCCTGTTTTTCTTCTTGCTTTCTGTCTTACCTTCTCTTAGAATGATTTTTTTTCTCCTTCATTCCGTTTCCTTTATTGATTTCTGTGCTCTGTGCACTAATTTTCTCTTTCTGTTGGCTATTAAACTAATCTTAAACATTTCTACTTAACTTGTCGAAATCTAAATTAAATCAATAGTTTTGTCTTTTTATTTGAAAATAAAAGAAGCTTTTGGTCATTTATACTACAAAATTAAAAAGCTTTTACTCTACTGTATTATAATTTCAAAATTAATATCAAGTTCCTTCTAATAGATTATTCCTGAGCCAAAGTAAAAACACATTTCTATATAGATCTCTTAATTTGCAAAATTAATGATTTGAAATACCCCTGCTTAACAGTCAGTAATTCAGGTCTTTATGACTTACGTGAAAATGTCCCTCATTATCACAAAAGGTTTATGTCTTGAAGACCATAGTTTTATAGCTTCTTGTTACAAATTTTTGAGTGTTCTGATTCCGAACAATTTTTGGTTAGGGCATAAAAATTGTATTTGGGCTGTGATTAAGTTCACTTAAGCTGAAGGCTAGTCTGTTTTAAACTGGTAATAGCCAGAGTTAAGACCTCGGTATTAAGCAAGGAGTTTTCTTCAAGATTCATCAATGAGGAAAATTTGTGAATGACCATATGTTTAAATTTGCCTTTTTGTAGAAAAAACTAAATAATTCATTATAGTTTGCTGCTTTGAGGCACATGAAGATGCCGTTGGAAACTGTGCAAGGATATGTGCTCAGTGACCGTTAGTGGCACAGTGACAACCAGGATGGCACAGCCCAGGTCCCACAGAATGTGCTCAGCCAAAACACTGAACCAGTGTGGAGCCAGGCCTAACACATCTTCTAACCCTTCAACAAAACTTGCTGGTGGTTTGCAGATATGCCGCCTCCTTTCATCGGCAATCCAAATGACCTTTGATCTCAGATCGAGAAGTGAAGACAATTGGTTTCTGCTGAAGGAAAAACACTGTTGTTCTGCCTTGTTGGTGCCGTAGGAGAGAAAGAGAGCAATGATATTTAAAAGTAATAAACTGTGTGTGCAGAGAAAATGACTTCGCTCCCTGTGGTGCATTCAGCGCGTTACATAGTAAACTTTCATTTGCAGAAAACATATTACCTTTTACACCAAATGTCGGAATCTCACGTGGTAGTTATTGAACATTATTTTATATGCTTTTCACTTTGACATCTCTTGGCTTCAGCTTAGAGGACTAGTTTATCAGTGACACATCATGGCAAATTAATAGGTACAGATAAAACCTTCCATAAATATTCATTACATCTCATTACTGCAAATTAATGAGATATTTTAAAATTAAGCTTAGTCACATTTGGTACTGAGGATCTTGTTTTAATATGTGATGCTCAGAGATAAATTATAATCTTGAAAAGGATTGAGCTTATTATGAAAAACTTTTAGATAGGCATTGTAGTAACAATTTAGATAAGGACTAAGAACTATTATACCTGATTTTAGAAATGATGAGAAATTCTCTTTATATCTCCATACTTCTAAACCACTTGAATAACATTTTAACTGTTCTCATATAATATTGCAAAGCAAAGAACTTCTTATGCAGGATACCGTAATGCGTTTCAACAAATTCAGAAAATATATCTGTACTTAAAAGTGCCTGCCATAATAAATAAAATTTAATAGTAAATATGATTTTTTTTTTGCACAAATAATGATTTGGCTTGGTTTTTAAAATCTGCTTTAAGAACCTGAGCAAATATTCCAGGATTTTTTAGGAAAATAAATGCATATAGGATAAATTTCATAAACCAGTCAGAATGAGTTTCACCCTGTTAGTGAATTTTGCAGTTCTCTAAGTGGTGACTAAGTGGTAACTATGCATCTGCGAAGGCCTCAGGTTCTATTCTAGTGAGTAACACAATGAAGGCCATCCCCATCCTGCTGGGACCTGAGAAGATCATGCAGATTGCATTTGAATTGGGTTATTTTTATGTAACTTGGTTCTCACACACTCTCTTCAGACACATATTCTTTTAAAAATTGATTTTTAAGAGACAGATCTCCCTATGCTGTCCAGAATGGAGTGCAGTGGCTGTTCACAGGCACATTCATAGAACCTCAAATTTCTATGCTCAACTGATCTTCTTGCCCCAGGCTCCTGAGTAGCTGGGACTACAGGTGCACATCGCCATGCCTGGCTAGCTGTAGCTTATCGAAAAACCTCACTTCTGCTGTTTCTTGACTTATTTCAAGAAGATTGTAGCATTCTTGTTTTTCTGATATAACTGCTCCTATGTAACATAAAGGAAGAGCCTTTTGTCAGCACCTCTTGATAGGCACATTTGACGGTCTTCTTTCAGTCAGGCACGCGACAGGCACTGCGGCCTCACATGAGAATCAGATCAACCATCCTACGCACACTGATAATGAAATTCACCCTTCATGCAAGATTTTGTTATCGAACTGTATTCATCATCTAAGTTCGTTTCTCCAAAATATACATTTTAGTCCAAATGAAAAAAATACCCAGAGTCAAATGGGTTCATTTAAGTTCATTCCTCCAAAAAATAAA
The DNA here is from genome assembly GCF_028885625.2 of Pongo pygmaeus. Taxonomy (NCBI): domain Eukaryota; kingdom Metazoa; phylum Chordata; class Mammalia; order Primates; family Hominidae; genus Pongo; species Pongo pygmaeus. The sequence continues at coordinate 128,867,252 of NC_072385.2, forward strand.
TTTTAGTCCAAATGAAAAAATATCCAGTCAAATGCCCTAAAACGAAACAAATTCTCTTGAGCTCTCTGAGACCTTTTTTCCCTCATCTGAAAATGGAAGTTACCTGATTAGATAATATCTGAGCTATTTTCTAGCTTTAACATTCTATTATTCTAATTATATTTAATGTTAATAGTGTTAGGAAGCATAGTTTTTATATGTTTTATTACATTTACTTGTCTGATATCTTCTAGAGGAAAATAATTTTTACTCTTTGGCGTTTAAATCCTTATCCCTTCATTCATTAAATGTTTACATAAGTAGCACCTCTAGAATATAAGTTCACGGGAGAGCAGCTTTACATGTCTGGTTGACTTTTGTGTCCCTAGGACTCAGAACGAGGCCAAACATGCAGGAGGCATTTCCGGAACAGAGGGTGAGTGAGTGTGAGTCTTCTATAAAAGATTCAGAGATAATTACATTTGGTCCTTTTTCATGAAGCATTTATAATCAAGTAGAAACGGTAAGAAACTTACAAAAACAGCCATTATAGCAGAGATTGCGTGGTGGATGTTGTCAAGTCATTGAGACAGAGTATAGAGAAAGCAGAAAGCTACCCACCATCCCCCAAGCAAAAACTCTGAAGAAGATAATTTGGGTTTGTAAGGCATGAACTCCTGAACTCCAGGATAAGGAGTTTGAAATCTAGAGAAATATCTTGCCTATTGTTAACTTCTGTTGCTTTGTTTTAGAATCAGCTTACTTGATACCGTCAAAAACAAACAAAACCCCATCGAAAAACAAACAAAAAACAATCAGAGTACTTGTGGAATGCAGTTGAATACACAGGTCAATTTTGGAAAAACTGGTATCTCTCTCATATTATGTCTCTTTATGCATAAGCATGTTTTTACCTTTTAATTTATATGGACTTCCTTTAACGTGTTCAATATAAAGTTTCATTCTTCTCTGTAGTATATTTACACATGCATTTTAAAAATATATTGTTAGTTACAAATACATTTTTCTATTATAAATGACAAACTTGTGATATGTTTGCTATTTCAGTATAAAAATCCTATTACTTTAAGTATTAATCTTATAGTGTGTAACCTAGCATAATTTCCAATATTCTAGAGATTTGTCTGTAGAAGTTTTTGGGACTGCTATCTAAACAATCATATTATGTGTGAATAATGACCATTGTGTATTTTCCCTTTTCGATTCTCACACATTTTGTATATTCTTTTTCCTTTCCTTACTAGAAGACCCATATATATTTTTAACAGGTGTGGTGAAACTGGGAAGCTGGTATTGTTTCTGACTATATTAATAATTTTGTTTTATTATTTCATATGTTTTCGGTAATTCCTTCTACAGATTATTGAAGTGCTCTTCTTGTAGTTTTCTGAAAGTTTTTTATTATAGGTTGTCTTCTAATACTTGAATCAGTTTTACAGATTCATACTTTTCAATAAAATTTTCTGTGTTTCCTAGGTTTTAAAATGCACTGGCACATTTTTTCATAATAGTCTGTTATCATATTAGTCTTTATTATATGCAGTGATAATTCCCATTTTCATTTCTAGTATTGGTTATTTGCACATTTTCTCTTTATTTTTACTTTGACCATCATTGCCAGAGGTTTGTCCGTCTTATTACACTTTGAAAACAAAGAATCTGGCACTGTGAATGATCTCAATTGTACCTTTGTTTTCTATTTTATGAATATCTGCTTTCATACTATTACTTCCTTTTTCCTGCATCTTTGAGTTTATTCCGCGGCTATTTTGCTTACTTCCTGTACCGGATGCCTGACTCATTAATTTTTAGTCATTCTTATTCACCCATATAACTATGTTTGCTTTAAATATACGCTTAAGGCACTCTTTAGTTGTATCCCTGCTTTTTTGGTGTGTAGCACTTTTATTATTATGTGCCTTAAAGTATATTTTATTTCAATTGCTTAACATATATGATATTTGGAAGCATGTTTTTAAATTTGTGAGTGCGTATTTAAGAGCTATGGTTCTTAAAATGTGCCCCCTTGATTAGCAACATAAGCATCATCTGAGAACTTGCTAGAAATGCAAATATGGGCCTCACCTTACACTTCCTAAGGCAGAAATTTGGTTGGGTCCAAAAAATGTGTTTCAAAAAGCCATTCATTGGAGTTTGATATACAGTAAAGAATCAGATTATTTGTTTTAAAAATAGATACTTGAAAGCAGAGAGTATGCACTGAATAATATTGACTTTAAAAGTCATTTTATATTTGATAAGTACCCCCTTTTTATAAATGTGCTTTGTGTGCTTCTGAAGAATATGCACCTTCCAATCATTAGATGTGTAGTATATATTCATTGTACCAAGAAGGTTAATTGTGTTGTTTCGAACCTACTACATCTGAATGTTTTTCTCTCCATCCATTCTATCAATAAATGAGAGAATGAATAAAAACCTCTGACATGATAGATTTTCCAATTTCTCCTTTTTACCTGTCATGTTTTATCTCACATACTTTGAAGGTTCATTATTATATGGGTTTTTACTTTTCTTTTAGAAAACAATTATGTTGAGACATAATTTTCATATTATGAGATTAGCCTATTTACAGTTTACAATACAATAATTTAACATAGACAGTTATGTAACCGTCACAATAATATCATTTAAAACAATATCACCAGCTTTAAAACTTTGGGCAATCTCTTTCCATTTGTTCCTCCAGCAAAACTAGTTAACCATTAATCAAGTATTTATCCCTAAAGATTTGTCTATTTTGGATATTTCATATAAATGGAATCATATGAAATGTGGGGTTTTATGTCTGGCTTCTTTCACTTAACAATGTTTTCAAGGTTCATGTAGACTGCTGCATGCATCAGTGCTTAATTCCTTTTCATTGTCAAATAATGCTCTATTGTATAGATTTACCGTATTTTGTTTATTCACTTATGGGTAGATATTTGGATTGTTTTCACTTATTGACTTTATGAATAATGATGCTAACACTAGTTGTGTGCAAGTTTTTGTGTGGACAAATGTTTACATATCTCTTGGTCTAGCAGTGCAACTTCTGGGTAATATAGTAACTCTGTGTTAAGCATTTTGAGGAACTACCACAGTGTTTTTCGAAGTGCACCATTTAGCAGTACATGAGGGTTTCAGCTTCCTTACACCCTGACCAACACTTGGTTTTGGTCTGTGGTTTTTATTACAGCCTTGCTAGATCATGTGAAGTGGTATGTCATTGTGCTCTTGATTTGCATTGCTCTGATGACTGAAGATGTTGAGCATCTTTTCATATGCTTATTAGCCAGTTCACGTTTTTGGTGAAATGCCTACCAAAAGTCTGGCTCATTTTTAAATTGGGTTCATTACTGAGTTGTGTATGTTCTTTATATGTCCTGGATGCAATTCAATTATCAGATACATGATTTGTAAATATTTTCACCCATTCTGTGAGGGTGTCTTTAATTTCTTGATAGTGTCCTTTAAACATAAACATCTTTAATTTATATAAAGTCCAATTTATCAATTTTTTCTCTTGTTGTTAGTACTTTTGGTGTCAAATGTAATAATTAATTGCTGAATCTGAGATTATGAAGACTAATGTCTATGTTTTCTAATAGTTTGATAGCTCAATAATTATTAAATTATTAATAATAATTAATGATGTAATTACTAATAAGGCTTCTGTTTGCAGTGTTCTCTACATGTCAACTGGATCAAGTTCATATATCATATCATTCACATTTTCTATATTCTTAAGGATTATTTAGAATACTTATTAAATTAGCTCCTAAGACAGTATGATATACCCTTTGACTTGTGAATATGTTTACATCACTTTTAGTTATTTAAATTTTACTTTATATATTTTGAAGCTACATTATTAGTTACCTATAAATTCAGATTTATTATATATTTCTTATAGAATATATTTTCATCATTATGAATTGCTTCTTGCCTTAAAGTCTACTCGTCTATTACTTTAATTATATCTCCTTTTAATGATTAGTATCGCGTATAAACTTTTGATCTTCTTATCTGCAATCTTTTGAGGTCATTATGTTTAATTTTTGTTCTAAAAGAAGTATAAAATTTTTATTTTAATACAGCCTATCAGTCATTGACTTTTTAAAGTATTTAATACATTTACAGTTAATATAATTGCTGACACATTTGAATTACCCCTAATTCTACATGCGCTTTTATACCTTTATTAAGGAACATACTTCAAAGTGAAAATCTCCTTGTAGTGTTTACATAAGCATGGGTTTATTGGCAATGAATTCTTTTACTTTCCTTTGGAAATGTTTTTGTCTTCATTTTTGAAGAATATTTTCACCAGGCGTATCCAGATCATCAGTTATTTTCTTTCAGAACTTTACATTTGTCATCTCTTTGTCATTATGCTTTCTTCATTCTGTGGAGAGTTAACCACAGGACATATTGTTGTTTCTTTGCAAGCAAAGACTTTTTAAATATTGTTTCTGCTTCATTCTTGTTATATTCTAACATTCCAATATCACAAAATATTAGACTTTTTCACAAAGCCTTATATATATTTCATCCTTTTTTCCCCCTGTATTTCTTCCTCCCCCTTTTTATTGTCTCTCTATACTTGATTTTGATATTTTCTACTAACTCTCTTCAGGATGGTCAAACATGCTAATAGCCCCATATGCATGGTTTTACTTTCAATTTATGATATGCTGCTGTTTTCTAATATCCATTTGTTTCTCTTTAATAATCCCAGAAGTCTAGTGGAATTCTTCATGGTTTCCTGAAACATTTTGATCATGACCACTTTTAAGTCTCTGATAACACTAATAACTGGATCACTGATAGCCTTACTATTGCTCTTGTCTCTTGGGGAATCACATAATTTTTGACAGAATCTTTCATCTTTTCTATGAAAAATTATAGAAGTCCAGATACTTTTTTCCAGAAAGCATTTTGCTAACTATGCCAGACAAATTAAGTGCAGATCATCTTAATTCTGTCAGGGAGTAAGTTGCCTAGAGGTTGGGTTTTTGTGTAGTGCTTGGTCTACTTACCATTCACCCTTTGTTCTAGAGTCCATTCTTTGGGGAGTTTCAACTAAATCCTCCAGTGTTCATCAGGGTCACTCTAGGCTGATAAGATCTGAGTCAAATTTTTACTTCCAGCATCATGAAATTCCCAGTATCTCTGCTTGGATTGTCAGCCTCTAATTGGTCATTTGCTTGTAATATAATCTCCCCCTTGGGCTACTCCGAAGTTTCATAGGTCATGAGTGGTAAAACAAGTCATACAGAAGTATTAGGTTTATTTCACCATATTTCCCTTTTCTTTTGTCTCTTGGCTCAAGTCCTGACTGCCTTTGCAGTTATTTGATGATTTCAAACAGATGTTTCTGTGCATTTTGTGAAGGTTTTTTTTATTTTCCTGGAACAACTTTAATCTGTTACAGATTATTTCTCATTGCTTAAAATTAAATTCTCTATTTTATTTATGTTAATTGTGATTACAGATGCTTTTGGAGTTTTTTTATCATTTTAATTTCTGCTTGTCCCCATTTTTAATTTTTGCATTTCTTTTGCTTGCATTTAGATTTAGTGTTTTTAAAAATATTACATTTTACCTCTTTACTGTTTGGAAGTTTTAATATTTTATCATTATTCTTTCAGTTTTTACCTTAAAATGTATAGATATTTACATTAGTGAAACATAAAATTAATACATACCTTCTTCTGTGTATTTTAAGATGAAAAATATTATCATATTCCTTTGGACTTATAAACAATTGCCCAGTACTTCAGTATAAAATATATATTTAAATCTATAAGTTAAGTAGTATTATTATAAATTGTTGTTTAAATAATAGAGGATAATGCCTTAGAGTCCCTTTTTAAATAATTCATTTTTTCATTTTTTTGTGATATTTCTTTTAAAACATTTTTTGAGTAAGGGTCCATTAAAAAAACTTTCTGCTTATCTGAATTTGTCTTTACTTTAGTGCTACTTAGAAAAAGATTTTTAAGGTGTACAAATTCTTGGGTCATAACGTTCACTGAAAATTTTATTTGTGAAATTGTTTTCGGCTGTCATTGTTAATCTTGAAAACCAGGTTGTTATTACACAGGTTAGCTGTTTCAAAAAAAATAGTTTTCTTGTTTTTGTTTGGTTTATAGACTTTTTGAATAACTTTTTATTTATCATGTTTAAGACTTTCAATTCTTAGATTTTTAAAATTAATTCTGAATAATATTCTTCCATGTGTCTTTACATATTGCCTCATTTTCATTCTCTTGTCTTCCCTCCTGGAATTTGAATTATGTTATACCTTTTCTTATTCTCTATGTCTATTATATTTTATAGTATTAATTTCCTTTCTACTATGTAATTAGAGATACTGTATTAGTCCGTTCTCATGCTGCTAATAAAGACATACCCAAGACTGGGTAATTTATAAAGGAAAGAAGTTTAATTGACTCACAGTTCAGCATGGTTGGGGAGGCCTCAGGAAACTTACAATAATGGTGGATGGTGAAGCAAACATATCATTGATCACATGGCAGCAGCAAGGAGAAATACTGGGCAAAAGAGGGGAAAGCCCCTTGTAAAACCATCAGATCTTGTGAGAACTCACTCACTATCATGAGAATGACAGCATGGGGGTAACCATCCCCATGATTCAATTACCTCCCAATGGATCCCCGCCCCCAACAACAAGTGGGGATTATGAAAAGTACAATTCAAGATGAGATTTGGTTGGGGCCACAGCCAAACCATATCATTCTGCCCCTGGCCCCTCCCAAATCTCATCCTCACATGTCAAAACACAATCATGCAATCACACCCTTCCAAAAGTCTGCCAAAGTCTTAACTCATATCAGCATTAACCCAAAAGTCCACAGTCCAAAGTGTTATCTGAGACAAGTCAAGTCCTTTCTGCCTATGAGTCTATAAAATCAAAAGCAAGTTAGTTACTTCCTAGATGCAATGGGAGTACAGGCATTGGATAAATACACCCATTTCAAATGGGAGAAATTGACCAAAACAAAGGGGCTATAGGCCCCACACAAGTCCAAAATCCAATAGGGCAGTCATTAAATGTTAAAGTTCCAAAATGATCTCCTTTGACTTCATGTCTCACATCCAGGTCATGTTGATGCAAGAAGTGAGCTCCCATGGCCTGAGGCAGCTCTACCTCTGTGGCTTTGCAGGGTACAGCCTGCTCCAGGCTGTCTTCCTGGCTGGCATTGAGTGTCTGAATCTTTTCCAGGTGCACAGTGCAAGTTGTTGGTGGAACTACTATTCTGGAGTCTAGAGGACGATGACCCTCTTCTCACAGATCCACTAGGTGGTGCTCCAGTGGGAACTCTGTGTGGAAGCTCCAACCCTATACTTCCCTTCTGCACTGCTCTAGCAGATATTCTCCATGAGGGTCCTGCTTCTGCGGCAAACTTCTGCCTATACATCCAGGCATTTCCATACATTCTCCGAAATTTAGGCAGAGGTTCCCAAACCTCAATTCTTGACTTCTGCACACTGGCAGATTCATCACTACATGGGAGCTGTCAAGGCTTGTTTGGGGCTTGCACCCTTGGAAGCAATGGTCTGAGCTGTATGTTAGCCCCTTTTAGCCACAGCTGGAGGGGCTAGCATTCAGGGCACTAAGTCCCAAGGCTGCACACAACAAAAGGGTGCTTTGAGCCTGGCAACCGTTTTTCCCTCCTAGGTCTCCATGCCTGTGATAGGAGGGGCTGTTGTGAATTTCTCTGACATGCCTTGGAGACATTTTTCCCATTGTCTTGATGATTAACACTTGGCTTCATGTTGCTTATGCAAATCTCTGCAACTGGTTTGAATTTCTCCCCAGAAAAGTGGTTTTCTTTTCTATCGCATTGTCAGGCAGCAAATTTTCCAAACTTTTATGTTCCACTTCCTCTTGAATGCTTTGCTGCTTAGAAATTTCTTCCACCAGATACCCTAAATCATCTCTCTCAAGTTCAAAGTTCCACAGATCTCTAGGGCAGGGGCAAACTGCTACCAGACACTTTGCATAGCAAGAGGGACCTTTACTCCAGTTCCAAACATGTTCCTCATCTTCATCTGAGGTGACCTCAGCCTGGACCTTATTGTCCATATTATTATCAGCATTTTGGTCAAAGCCATTCAACAAAGTCTCTAGGATGTTCCAAACTTTCCCACGTTTTTGTTTCTTCTTCTGAGCCTTCCAAACTGTTCCACCCTCTGCCTGTTACTCAGTTCCAAAGTTGGTTCCACATTTTCGGTTATCTTTACAGCAGTGCCCCACAACCCAGTATCAATTTACTATATTAGTCTGTTATCATGTTGCTAATAATGACATACCTGAGACTGGGCAATTTATAAAGGAAAGAGGTTTAATTGACTTACAGTTCAGCATGGCAGGCGAGGCATCAGGAAACTTACAATTATGGTGGAAGAGGAAACAAACATGTCTTTCTTCACATCGTGGCATTAAGGAAAAGTGCTGAGCAAAAAGAGGAAAAGCCCATCAGATCTCATCAGAGCTCACTCACTATCATGAGAACAGCAGTGTGGGGGTAACCAGCCCCATGATTCAATTACCTTTCACTAGGTCCCTCCTATCACACGTGGGGATTATGGGAACTACAATTCAAGATGACATTTGGGTGAGAACACAGACAAACCATATCACTGTACTAATCTATTTTCAATCTCAACAATTGTTTTATCAGCTGACTAACTCTTGCATTGATTAACAATTTTACCTAATACATTTTATCTCAAAAATTCCATTTTCTGTAGAAAAATAGAATTCTAATTTCTTTATCAAAACTCTATTTTCTGTAGAAAACAGAATTCTAATTTCTGTATCAAATGGGCCTGTTTATTTTATTTCCCAGCGATAATTTTTGGCACCCTCCTGAGTTTGTTTAAACATATTAAACCTACCTATTTTATATTCTGGGGACTATCGTATTTTCCTGCTTTGTGGATCTGATTCTAAAACTTTTTTTTTACTTATTTGACTTGCTTATTGTACTTTTTGCTTTAGTGGTTTGTGATTTTAAGACAGTGTGATTGTATTAATTGGAACTTTATCTTTGGGAACCATTTAAGAACTGGGTATAGAAAAGTGTTCCTCTAGAGAAAAAGTGTTACCTCTGCCAGATATCTGTTATCTCAGGGACACTTTATTACTTTGATTGGTTTTTTAGGACAATACATTAGAAGCAATTATATCTCCAAATAAATATGAAAGTCTTGTTAATTCCTAGTGATTGTTTTTCTTTTTTTTTTCTCTCTTCTAAAGGTCAAGTTCAAGACAGTCTTGCATCTCCATCTCTGATATGGTTTAGATATTTGTCCCCATTAAATCTCATGTTGAAATGTTATTCCAGTGTGGGAGGTGGGGCTTAGTGGGAGGTATTGGATCATGGCAGCAGACCTTTCATCAATGGCTTAGCTAGCACCATCCCCTTGGTGATGAGTGAGTTCTTGCTCGGGTAGTCCATGAGAAATCTAGTTGTTTAAAAGAGTGTGACACCTCCCACATTCTCTCTTTTCTTCCTGCTCTTGCTATATGATGCACCTGCTGCCCCTTCACCTTCCACCACAATTGGAAACTTCCCGAGGCCTCACCAGGAGTGGATGTTGGAGCCATGCCTGTATAGCCTGCAGAACCATGAGCCAACTACACCTGTTTTCTTCACAAATTGCCCAGTCTTAGGTATTTTTTAATAGCAATGCAATAATAAACTGATACAATCTCCCTCTTCATTTTAAAAGGATTGTAGATTTATGCAGATTCTTCTATCTTATCTTCTGTATTTCTGGAATATCAGATGTTTATTTGTATACCTCGAACATGCGGTTTCTTAAAGCCCAAGGAAAAGATAAATGTATCCAGGGAAAAGGCAATTTCAGTGGCTATGTGACCTTACTGGAATCATAATTTTATATCATTTATGACTCTGGTCTTGTGAAAATAATGTAACCCTTAAGATGGGGTATGGATTTCATGCATCACCACCATCTTACATACTTGTCATTTCATCATGTCATCCCAATCCTGTAAATTAGGTAGTAAGAATATCACTTTTAAAGGAAGAAAAACAAACACTTAAATAAATTAAATCTTTTTCAAGGTCAATGTCATATTAATTAGAATAATGATTTTAAAGTCAGGCTTCTAAAAAGCAATTAAATGCGTATTTTAAAAATTTAGAACTTCTTGTTTCTCTTTGTATTATGGCCAAAGTTGCGGTATCTAGAATAGTGCTTTGAGCATATTAGAAACTCAAAACATTTATCGGATATAAAGTGATTAATGGAAATACTTATTAAGATAATCCAAATAGTTTTTCCTGAATTCAAATAAATTTACATAAATAATACAGAAATCAAACTTCTTTACAGATTGTGAAGTTTTAGATAAATAATATCATGGAAACTATAAAAGCTGTATGTATATGATATCTAATGGTGGGTATTGCTTTATATTATTTGTGGGCAGGGAAGTAAAAAATGGTTGAAATTACATCTGTTATAGTTGAATTGTGCATCTCCAAATCCACGTATTGAAATTCCAACCATCATTATGTAATTATAAGATGTTTGAAGAAGTTTCTAATTTAAATGAGGCTGTCAGAGTGTGGCTTTAATCCAATATGACTGGTGTCTTTATTAGAAAAAAGAGACCACAGTGATGTACATACACAGAGAAATGACCAGGTAAGGATATAGCTAAGAGGCATATCTACAAGCCAAGGAGAGAAGTCTCTGGGGAAACTAACCCTGCCAACACTTTGATCTTGAACTTCCAACCTCTAGAACTGTAAAAAAATGTTGTTGTTTAAGTCACTCTGTCATATTTTATTAGATTACTTGGAGATGGGGCCTTTTGGAGGTACTTGGGGTTAGATGAAGTCCTGAGGGTAGAGTCATCACGATGAGTTCAGTGTCTTTACAAAAAGAGACACAAGAGGTTTTGTTTCTTCTCTCTTTAACTCATGAGAATACAGAAAGAAGGCAAGTGTCTGCAAGCCAGGGACAGAGCCTTCACCAGGAAAACAAATCAGCCAGCACCTTCATTTTGGACTTTCCAGCCTTTAGAGCTGTGAGAAATAAATTCCTGTTACTTAAGCAACAGTATTTTTTTAATGCAAATATTTGGTTATGGCAACCTGAGATACTGTAAACAAGTAAACCCTGACCAAACCTAACATCCCTTCATTTAGAGAGTTTTCAAGTGTAGGTTCAGTAATTTATTTAAAATATTTGTTAAGTGCCTACTCTATAAGGATATAATATTGAACACAACAGATACTGTCATTTTTGTTGTAGAATGTATAATGCATTAATAAATATAGCCCTATATAAATTGTTAATTACTTTAACTTACTTACAAAATTGTTATCACTATGATTGGATTTTGTAATTATTATATATTCTCATCAACTTCTTTCTTTTTTTTTTTGAGATGAAGTCTTGCTTTGTCACGCAGTCTGCAGTGCAGTGGTGTGATATAAGCTCACTGCAGCCTCCGCCTCCTGGGTTCCAACGATTCTCCTGCCTCAGCCTCCCAAGTAGCTAAGATTACAGGCATGTGCCACCACACCCAGCTAATTTTTGTGTTTTTAGTAGAGACGTGGTTTTACCGTATTGGCCAGGCTGGTCTCAAACTCCTGACCTCAGGTGATCTGCCCGCCTCTGCCTCCCAAAGTGCTGGGATTACAGGCATGAGACACCTCACCTGGCCAATTCCCATCAGCCTCTAATGAGCAGATGCAAAATGACCTCACAGATTGGCTTGGTTGAAAGTCTTTTGCATACTACAAAACTTCATTTGTCCCTCTATCCAGCATGCCATAGAGATTTCCAAAATGAAACAAATTTTATTAAAATAATTGTAATAATAACAACAAGATTATCCAATGCAAGGCCACACATCTTGTATCAGGTATTTAACTAGGCTCTTTATATGGATTACTTATGTTAAATCCTCATCATAATCCAAGAGTTAGTATTTGTATAATCTCCACTTTACAAATAGTAAAACTACTTAGAGAATTCAAATAATTGCTTAAGTTTGTATGGGTCGTAAATGGTGACTCTGGAATTCAAACTGGAGCAGTCAGATCCAGAGCCTATGATCTTAAGAATTCTATTATTCCTAAATTTACGAACACTTAGTTGTTCATAAACAAAGAGACTAAAATATTGTTGGTGAATTCGAGATCATGAATATAAATTGTTCTATCCATAGTATTCCAGAAGTCATGTAAATGTCAATATTCTCTTTATTTGATATCTTGTATTTAAGTTTTATTGTGGTAATCATACAATTTATATGATGTTTATTTTATTTCCTTTTATTTTGGAAAACCATCCTCCCTTTTCTTCCCAAAATATCATGTTTCTCAAATACAATTTATCTACCTCGAGGTTCTGAACATAATACTCTGGGAATTAAATATCATAGGAGGAAGCTGTGATGTCCAGATTTGGTCAATTGAGCTCATACAGAAACAGTCATAGCAATTTGCTGACAGGCAAAACACTATTACCTTAATTCAGTGTTATTGGTTTAGGCAGTTCAGATTATTTGCATGAAATTTTAAATCCTTGGAGACCCAGGAGCGCCCTTAGAAAATACTGTTTAATCAATTCTTTTTGAGAGAAGTTTTTTAATTTTTTTTTCAAACTCCTTCACATGCTTCTGAACTCTGCAAAACATCCTAATAGAGTCTAAGATAACTTTGTTTCACCATTAATGGAAGGCTTTCTATCTGACAAGCTTAAAATAAATTTCGATATGGCTACATTCCATTTGAAAACTTGGAATGAAGTAGGTAGTGGACAATACACTGCACTTAGAATCAGAAAAATAAGGTTCTGGCAAAACCTGACTGTTAACTACCAGGTTACACTAGTCCTTAACTAGTCATGTGCACTAGTATTAGATGGGCCAGGACCAGGAGTCAGGGGTGGCTGTGGGGGACTTGTGTTGAGCATTGTGCTTGGTGCCACCTCCTAGCCACTCTGCTTACTTTCCCCCGGCCTGCTCAGGTTCGCATTTACCCTTCACCTCCTGCCTTAGCTTTCAGAGGGTCCACGCAATCCTCTTGTAATTTATTTTTCTTCACTATTATTTAGAATAGCAATATTATAAATAATAGATTTTGAATATTTGGATTTCAGAGTAGTTTTTATGTATGTTAATTTAATTTTCTTAAAATTAACTCACAGATGCTTAGAATCAGGATTAATATCAGAATCCATTCATGGATTGACATCTGCTGGGTGCACGGGTGAATCAGAATTGCTCAGGAGATAGAAAAGTATTTTTGCTGTTGTTTGCCTGGTTGGAATTTTATTTTTTTATCTTTTTATTTTTTTTTTTAGATTTAGAGACCTCCACTTACACTCCTACCTGAGATAAAATATTTTCTGTTCATCCTAGGAAACAATAACAGAAAATGTTCTTCAAGTTTTAAAGGATGAATGATTGGCTGGAGATCAGGAATGAGAAAACATTTGTATAAGCTTCCCTGCTTGTATACCGTGTTTGGTATAATAAGAATATTTTATTAGACTAGCAGTGACAATTGTGCATGCTGAGTAGGTGTGGAGATGTAGATTACTTCGTGCTCCATATGTGACTTCAAAAGTCGCTTTTCGAATTACTCTCAGTTGTAACCTTGGCTAAATAAAGATTGTGACTCATATAGACAGCTTCCTGCTAATGTAGTTTTAAACCGTAGAAACTTCTTGCTATTAAAATACTTTTCATTTTTCTAAAGTTATTATGCTAGATCTCCTGCTTTCCCTTGCTGTTTATAAGTCCATTAAGGTTTAAAGCAGAGTTGGACTAGTCTATAACTAATTCAAAATGTTCAGGCTTGACATCTCTGACAAAAGGCATAGTATTCTTTGCTGTTCCTTTGGTTCAGCAAGTAATGCTTAAAGATGAAACAATCTTGCAATGAAAATAAATATACAACTCAATATATCAAACAGACCCTACAAAAATGCTGGTTAATGTTTTAAATGTAAATCAAACAGAAACATAAAATTTTCCTTAAAATACAGATTTCTGAATTATGGAAGCAGAAGTTTTGCAAAATGCTTGACGGCCTCTGAAAGCCATTTGTAGCACTTGCTAAACAGTTAATTTTTTTCAAATGCTGTAATAATAAATTATAACAAAATTTTGGCATATCTGATTTGTGAAGAAATTAAAAAATGAAAAGGAAAAGAAAACCTACAGGCTGGGAGAGAGTAAAGGAGAAGGCAATTCCAATCTCAAAAAGAGCTTAGTCCCATTTGATAAAATTTAGTGATTGGGTTTATTTTATTTCTCTAAAAAAAGGGTAGGAAGAGACTATTCATTGAAAGAACGGTGACAAATCTACATCATTTTCTTAATGACTACTTCCTCATCATGTTGCTTTATTTCCCAAACTTACTACCATTGCCTGATTTGATGTGGTCTAACTAGCAGTTATGGCAATCAATATGACTTTTGACCAACATTTTCTGAAATGAGGGTTTAGTAATACACCAACATTGTAGATATTTGAAAAAATAAAATAAATAAAACAAGGGAAAACATGGCAATTTCATTTCTTTGAATTCAGAGCTGTGGTCGTAAAACCTTTCAAGAAAGTACAAACAGTTATAAAATATAACCAAAATAAAAATATTCTGGAAGACAGAGGAGTGTTGTAAAAATACCGAATTTTGTTAATCCATGTGAACTCCAGCAATTTCATTTTCATTGTTTTCTTTTTACCTTGGGTCATGCAGGGCTTCCGGAGCACCAGGCAGTTTCCTAAGTGTTATCATGGCTTTGTATGCTGGGGTTGGTAAGTTGTAGGAGAAAGCTCTTTGGACATCCTGTAGAGTTTATGTATCTGGTGAACACAAAGCATAATCAATGTCTCCAACAGATCTTCTTTAAAAACTTCTTTAAAAAGCATGTGGGCACTGCTTATGAAGCATGCTTTAAAGCTTAGTATTTAGTTCATCTTTTTTACTCCCAGTATTTTAAGCGTGTAGATCTGTTCAGATTCAACTGGGATTGCTATTATTACATTCAAGTCAAGAGTATTGAGGTCAGAGATATCTGTGTTTACAACCTGGCTCAGCTGATTACCAACTGTGTGGAAAGTTTCTTAATCCTTGTCAGTCACATGCACCTGCCTATATAACAATATTTATTTTTGCATTGCTGTTACTACTAATAGATAACAATGAAACTTTCTTTGCATAGTTGTCATTAGGGTTAAAAGTCATTTCATTTATGGAAGCACTTCTCACCATGACTGATTCATGGGAATATTTCCACATACAGAAACTATTGGTTTTATTCCAGAATCTTGATTAAAATTGAAAGCAATGATTAAGCCATCAAAGGGGAAAGTTTTTGTTCATGCTACCAAACCGCAGAAAAGAAGTATCAAGGGAATTTCTGAGTACTCTGAACCTGGGGGTGAGATGATTTATTTTGAGTTTTCTGCCCCTTGGCTGTTGGTCATGCTCCCTGAGGGTGGAAGACTGTTTGCATGACAGTGAGCACAGCCACAGATGCTGTGGTTTCTCACCTTCTAGCTTCATGAGTGAAGATGAAAATGGATCTACTCCACCAGTTCTAGTTTGAAAAACTCTCTAGAAGACCTCCAATGACGCTTAGTCTTAGACCATGTTAGGCCACTGAAAGATGTCATACTCTAGATCATACATCCATCCAGCCCTGTGGCCAAGAAGCTTATGATTGTTACCAGAGTGAGGAACAAGAGGAGGATACCGGGTGAACTCGAACAACCATCACTGTGCTCCTTTAATGAAACCTGATGATCACGCCATTCTTATTCCAATATCTCTTGTTTG
The DNA here is from genome assembly GCF_028885625.2 of Pongo pygmaeus. Taxonomy (NCBI): domain Eukaryota; kingdom Metazoa; phylum Chordata; class Mammalia; order Primates; family Hominidae; genus Pongo; species Pongo pygmaeus. The sequence continues at coordinate 128,883,128 of NC_072385.2, forward strand.
TTCCATCAGAAACTTCTGGGGTTACACAACTGGAGAAGAGGATATGCACTAGCAATGATAACACCATCAGAAGTTCCTTGACGTGAAAAGAATGCTGAACTTAGGATGGTTTTTAGTTTGCTCAGCTACTCTCCCACTCAGAATTTTCTCATCCCTCTAAGTCCCTAAATCTTTAAAATGAGGATAATTGTCCTTGGACCATCTCACATAATTATTACAAAGATAGAAAAACAAATATGATGGATTTTTAAAGGTATCTGGTGCTATATAACAAATCACCTTAAAATTATGTGACTTCAAATGATGGGACTGTGGTTCATGCTACCAAACCACAGAAAGGAAACACTGAGGGAATTTCTGAGGACTCTGAAGCTGGGGATGAGACGATTTATTTTGAGTTTGCTGCCCCTTGTCTTTTAGTCACATTCCATGAAGGTGGAAAGCTGTACCATGTATGCAGCTATACCACACATGCAGCTTCACTGCACACATGCAGGTTTAGCAGACATGCAGCTATACCTGACATACAGCTGTACCACACATGCAGCTGTACCACACATGCAGCTGTACCACACATGCAGCTGTACCACACATGTGACAGAAATAATGTATTGTCTTTGACATGATCTACAGGCCAGGAATTTGATGGGGCGTGACCATGCATTTCTGGCTTCAGATCTCCCATGAGGATACAGGCAGACCATGTTGTGCAAGGATGCTGTCGTCTTGAAATCTTCCTCACTCCCATTGCTAGGGCTTGGACTGGGGGACTGTCATGTTATGTGTATTTTACTGCAGTTAATAAAATAAAAATATATGTACTATTTTTTGAATGTTTGTTCCTTCCAAAACTCATGGTGAAATCTGATTGCCACTGTGATGGTATTAAAAGGTGGAACATTTCAGAGGTGGCTAACCCATGGGGACCCTGTGGATGGGATCTGTGCAGTTATAAAAGTGTGAGCTTGGTCCTTCTTGCCATCTCTTATCCTTTGCCAGATGCTGGCAACTTGATCTTGGACTTTCTAGGCTCCAGAATTGTGAGCCGATAGATATCTGTTCATTATAAATTACTCCGTCTCAGGTATTTTGCTGTAATACCACAAAACAAACTGAAAGAGTGCATTAGAAATTTTACTCATGCAGAATTGTTAGATTAATGGAGTCATTTAGGAAAAGGAGATCACAGTGCAATGCTAAAAACAAGGGATCTGAAGACCTGAAGTCAGAGACCCTAGAATTTGACTTCCAGGCTTACTACTTACTTCGTGAATTTAGAAAAAAAAAAAGGTAATATCTCCAAACAATATTTCCTATTCTGTAACATGAAGATGCTGTTATCTAACTCTGAGAGAGAGAGAGGATTAAATGAGATAGTACACTACAAAATGCTTAAAATAGCATTTCACACTCAATATATTCTGTATATTTTTGTCAAAAAATAATAGCAGTATCTTTAAATGGGCATGATAGACCTTCTATGTTGCAGGTGATTTATTTAAGAAAAATTAAGTCAAGAAGAAAAGTCTGTGACATTGGAATCTGTTCATTTAAGAATAAGAGCACTTTGAGCTCATTTTATTATATTTATTTTTCAAATGTGCTGACTTTTATTTTTAACATGATGTTTTGTCTATTTACTTTTTGCTTCCTCGGCTTTGTAGCATGAGCAGACACAAATGCCTGAGGTGGCAACAGCCATACTGCACATGCAGCTGTGCCACACATACAGCTGCATCACACACGCAGCTTAACTGCAAAAATCCAGGTATACCAGACATGCAGCTGTACCACACATGCACCCATATCACACATGCAGCTTAACTGCAGACATGCAGGTATACCAGACATGCAGCTGTACCACACATGCACCCATATCACACATGAAGCTTAACTGCAGACATGCAGGTATACCAGACATGCAGCTGTACCACACATGCACCCATATCACACATGAAGCTTAACTGCAGACATGCAGGTATACCAGACATGCAGCTGTGTCATACATGCACCCATATCACACATGCAGCTTAACTGCACAAATGCAGGTGTACCAGACATGCAGCTGTACCACACATGCAGCTATGCCAGACATGCAGCTGTACCACACATGCAGCTATGCCAGACATGCAGCTGTACCACACATGCAGCTTAACTGCATACATGCATGTATGCCAGACATGCTGCTGTACCACACATGCTGCTATGCCACACATGCAGCTTAACTGTACACATGGAGGTATACCAGACATGCAGCTGTACCACACATGCAGCTGTACCATACATGCAGATTCCTTCACAGAAGGAAGTCAGAACACTTTAGGAAGCATCATGCTGTATTTTGTTAGCATGCTGGCCTTCTGTTTTCAAAGGTGTCTATTTTTTATATTATAAATAAAATAGACCCATCCCATTAATTCCATACAGCTTCCTGAAGGGCACCTGGTTAAACATTTACTATTAGACCTTCTTACCTCTAACTTTCTTTGTAATTTTTATCATAAATATTTACTATTGTCACCTGAAATTTACTAATAGTTGTTTTAGGTGATGGTGATGTCCTATTTTATAGTTTTGATATTTTAATTTTTAGCCAAATATAGACAGCACTATATTATCTCCAAAAGAAAAATAGTACTGAATTAGCAAACATTAACCCCCTTCTAACACTGAAATGTTATTCTTGATTTTCTTCTATATTTTTACTACTAAAAAAGACCAAAATATAATTGTGGAATATTTAATTTATATCACCAAACCGTCAGGCATTATTGAATGGAAGATCTCTTAAGAAAATATATAAACATGCTATTTTCAAAATAATGACTCTATGAGGAATAATAAGGACAAACTTTTCTAAATCAAATAGTCTTCATGTGATGTTGTGAAAAGAAATGCTGGTTTGTTAATCATGTCGGAACACAATAGGAGAAAGGTGGGGAACTTCACTTTTAAAATTTTTAATCCTCAAATCTATTTTAACCTAGAATATTTTGATTACATAAAGTGCCAAGCTACAATTCCAATAGTACTCAGTTAAATATATCTTTTAAATCCTCAAAATATCTCTAAAAGTTTTTTAGGGGTCTCAAAGATTAATTTTGTGAGAATTACATAGCATGTGGGGTCTTTATTAAGAAAGATTTATTGTTTATATCCTGTCTCTGGGAGTATCTTTTAACTAAACAATATTCCTTGATTTTGCTGAAATTAGACTTTCTAAATATAGTGATCATTCTTTATAAATCTAAATTCCAGTTTGTCATTGGATCCTAAGCTTGCAACTCATTATTTAATACTGAGCTTCTTAATGCAACATTTGAAATAAGCAAGAGATTCTCCTGCAGAGAAATTATATTTCCCCTACAGAAAATTCACTCATCAGGTGGAGTAGAATGTCTCTTAAGGCCACGGAGTGAGGAAGGGAGACAGGTGAAAAGGGTGATAGGAGATATTATTTTAGCTATTTTGCAACAATTTTAAAATTATATTTTCCAATACTTTAAAGCAATTTTTATCTAAGCTTCAGAAGCTTAGATTAAAATAATTCATATTTCAATAAAAGGCCAACATTTATATGGTGGTTTCTGAAATGTAATATAAAATGCATTTCTTTAACATGGCATTTTGACATAAAGGAACTTGCAAAAATATAAAGCAAAGCCATCTAACAAGTAGTAATTTTAGATCCTACTTTACCTTCTCTGAGCACTCTTGATAGATATGATCAATTGAAGGCTGTATCAGCCTAACTTGGTGATTTGCATCTAGTGTGACACTTTCATGTTTTATTCATCTACTTCAAATTGAATTATTTTTGCTAAAATTATTTTGCTGCTCTATGTTTTTCTAGTGTTCTGAGATACAATAGATATAGTTCCACAGGCCTCTGAAAATAATGGATAAAATAACATGTTATGTAGAGTTCATTATAAGCAATAAGTGATAAATAAATACTTTCAAAACAGATAAATGAAACGCTCTTACCTCAGCAAAGACTTCCAAGGAGTAGATTTTTGTTTAAATGCCATATGATTTTGAGCCTTTATGGTTTAGTTTGTGCACATATAATAGTGTGTTTGTGGAGTTTAGAGATCAACTTGTCCAACACTCATTCCACAAATGTGGTGAGTGAGTTGGGTGCCGCATGACAAGAGAAGTTGATTTCACAACGTCATTATGCCATGTGTGTGCAGCTCTAGGCACTGAATAAAAACAAGTGGGAAAGTGAAAATTGGACAAACTCAATTCAATCGATTTAGACAATTCAGAGTACCCTTAACATCCACTCTCAACGATTATCCCTCGCTAGTGGAAGCCAGCTCTCTTTCTCTGTCTAATGAAGTCTCTCATATTACTCAGAGGCCATGTATACCTCACCTGCGGTAATTATCATGAAAAGAGTAACAATTCTCTTTTTGCAATATCTTTTTCTTCTCTCTTTTGCTCCACATTTGTAAATACTATCAGATCTCAGCATGACCCTAGAACATATACACAACTTCTGACCCAGAAAGGAAGAAAGCTAACACCAAAAGTCTTCCTCTCTCTCTCTCTCTCTCTCTCTCTCCCTCTGTCATAAAATATTATATGATACCAATACCAATGTTTCCTTGTATGTAAAATAGACACACACACACACACACACACACACACACACACACACAGAGGAACTTGGGGAATATGTATACCAGTGGGCTCCAAGTGTTCTATACCAATGAACAAGAAACATGATTTCAGATTAGGTCAATTTATAAACAAGGATGTTTTTATTAGAGATAAGAGTTTCAATATGCAAGTTCAAACATGTTCTCACTTTTTGGTTGAAATCTAGACTCTCAGGTGACACATTTTTGTGAGGCTGAGATGTCAGATATCCTTGCTTTATTGTGGAGTAATAAACACAAAGCTTTCAGGAAATAGGTGAGATTCCGCATGCACCCAGTAACTATGGCCCTGAGAGGATACAGGCAGCATTTCTTTCACAGAGGTAGTAAGAAATACATCTGTGAGTAGAAAAGCAGTGCCCTTGGAAGCACTGCGGTATTCATCCTCTATAGGTCCTAAGACACTCACAGTATTGCTATTGAAATAGCCTCCCTAATTCCAGTGATGACAGTGTTACCTACAAGTCTCAGAGAATAAATCCTCAGCTGCCTCAGACAAAATCCAACTGATATTATGAAGGAGAGAGGGCTAAAGACATAATTGTTTGATTTCGGTGTGGGTATTTAATCTATGTAACCTTTTAGAACTGAAATAGATGAGTAGACTTGAGTCATCCTGGTTTCTCAGTGATTTCCAGACTTACTGCCCTGCTTCTGCTACACGGGGACCTCTCCCTCAATGCATACTACGGCTTCATGGAAAGACTTTTGGAACCAGTTTGTCAAGAAAAAAATATTGAGCTTGCTTTTTAAAACTACTTTTTAAAAATTTTAATCAGCAAATAAAAATTGAGTATTGTGATATGTGACATGATGCTTTAGCACATGTATACCTTATGGAATGTCTACATCAAGGGAACTTGTGTGCATTATTTTCTTACATACATTTATTTTGTGGCAAAAACACATAAAATCCACTCTCTTAGCATTTTTCAAATATATCACACAATGTTATTAACTCTAGTCACCACGTGGTACAATAGATCTTCTGAACTTATTCCTCCTATCTTACTAAGATTTTATACTCTGTGATCAATATCCCCCCACTCCAGCTCTTCACTGCCCCCAGCCTCAGGTATCCACCATGTACCCTCTGCTGGTGTGAATTTGACTTAGATACCACATATAAGTGACATCATGCAGTATTTGTCTTCTGTGCCTGACTTACTTCATTTGACATAATGTCCTCAAGAATTATCATGTCGCTGCAAATGACTCATGCCTGTTAGAATGGCTATTACCAAAAAGATGGAAGATAACAAATGTTGGCAAGAAAGTGAAGTAAAGGGAAACTATATACACTCTTGGTTGGAACGTAAATTAGCACAGCCACTGTGGGAAACAGTATGGGGCTCCCTCAAGAAATTAAAAGCATAAAACTACCATATGATCCGGCATTCTCACTTTTTGGTATATATTCAAAGGAAACAAAATCAATATGCCAAAGAAATATCTACACTCCCATGTTCATTGTGCCATTACTCAACAACAGCCAAGATATGAAATCAACCAAAGCGTCCATCAATGGATGAATAAAAGGAAAGTGTGGCATATAGACACAATGGGATACTTACTATTCAGCCTCAAAAAAAAAGAAAATCCTCCCATAAGCCTCATTTTCTAATAGTTCTGTGCAGTATGCGGACACTTGTGAAACAATGTGGCAATATAGACTCTATAGAACCTGATACTGTTTGACACTGTCCCCACCCAAATCTCACGTGAAATTGTAATCCCCAATGTTGTGAGAGGGACCTGGTGGGAAGTGATTGGATCATTGGGTCAGATTTTTCCCTTGCTGTTCTCCTGATAGTGAGTGAGTTCTCAGGAAATCCGGCTGTTTGAAAGTGTGTGGCGCTTCCCCCTTTGCTCTGTCTCTTCTACCACCGTGTGAAGATTTGCTTTCTTCTCTTTCATCCTCCTGCCATGATTGTAAGTTTCCTGACTTACATGGGCTTCCCAGCCATGCCCCTTGTACAGCCTGTGGAACTGTAAGTCAATTAAACCTCTTTTCTTTATAAATTGCTCAGTCTCTGGTAGTTCTTTATTATTATTATTATTTTCATTTTACATTAAGTTCCAGGATACAAGTGCAGAACGTGTAGGTTTGTTACATAGGTCTATGTGTGCCTTGGTGGTTTGCTGCACCTATCAACCCATCTGCTAGGTTTTAAGGCCTTCATGCATAGCTATTTGTCCTAATGCTCTCCCTCTTCTAGCTCCCCACCCCCTCGACTGGCCCCAGTTTGTGTTTTTCCTCCCCATGTCCATGTGTTCTCATTGTTCAACTCCCACTTATGAGTGAGAACATGCAGTGTTTAGTTTTCTGTTCCTGTGTTAGTTTGCTGAAGATGATGGCTTCCAGCTTCATCCATGTCCTTGCAAATGACATAATCTCATTCCTTTTTATGGCTGCATAGTATTCCATGGTGTACATACCATATTTTCTTTATCCAGTCTATCATTGATGGGCATTTGGGTTGGTCACATGTCTTTGCTATTGTAAATAGTGCTGCAATAAACATATGTGTGCATGTGTCTTTATAGTAGAATGATTTACATACTTTTGGGTATATAAATTTGACCCAGTAATAAGATTGCCGGGTCAAATGGTATTTCTGGTTCTAGACCCTTGAGGAATCACCACACTTTCTTCCACAATGGTTGAACTAATTTACATTTCCACCAACAGTGTAAAAGCATTCCTATTTCTCCACATCCTTGCCAGCATCTATTGTTTCTTGACTTTTTAATAATCGCCATTCTGGCTGGTGTGAAATGGTATCTCAGTGTGGTTTTGATTTACATTTCTCTAATGATCAGTAATGTTGAGGTTTTTTTCACATTTGTTGGCCACATAAATGTCTTGTTTTGATAAGTGTAGGGTCATATCCTTTGCCCATTTTGTGATGGGGTTATTTTTTTTTCTTGTAAATTTGTTTAAGTTCCTTGTAGATTTTGGATATTACACCTTTGTCAGATGGGGAGATTGCAAAAATTTTCTCCCATTCTGTAAGTTGCCTCTTCACTCTGATGATAGTTTCTTTTGTTGTGCAGAAGCTCTTTAGTTTAATGAGATCCCATTTGTCAATTTTCACTTTTGTTACAATTGCTTTTGGCATTTTTGTCATAAAATCTTTGCCCATGCCTATGTCCTGAATGGTATTGCCTAGGTTTTCTTCTAGGATTTTTATGTTTTCGAGTTTTACATTTAAGTCTTTAATCTATCTTGAGTTAATTTTTGTATCAGGTGGAAGGAAGGGGTCCATTCTCAGTTTTCTGCATGTAGCTAGCCAGCCCTGCGGCCCAGAAGCTGAAGATTGTTACCAGAGTGAAGAACATAAGGAGGATACTGAGTGAACTTGCACAACCATAACTGTGCTCTTTTAATGAAACCTGATGACTATGTCATTCTTACTTCCAATAGTTCTTGTTTGTTCTGACAAATTCCTGGGGTTACACAAATGGAGCAGTGGATATGCACTAGCAATGACAACACTATCAGAAGTTCATTAATGTGAAAACAACATTGAACTTAGAATGGCTTTTAGTTTGCTCAGCTACTTTACAACTCAAAATTTTATCATTCTTCTAAGTCCCTAAATCTTTAAAATGAAGATAATTGTCCTTAGATCATCTCTTATGTGGCCCAAGACAATTATTTTTCCAGTGTGGCCTAGGGAAGCCAAAAGATTGGACACCCTTGCAAAAGCAATCACTCCACTGATGTCTTTTTAATTTCAATTGCTCAAGTCTACCCAGTTATGTTTAAAAAAACTTTTTTTTTTTTTTGCTAAGAATATCTGGTGTGTGTCTGATTCCTGCATTGAACTCTGTTTGATAAAGCTATTTACAAAGGTTGGCAGATCCAGACCCAATCTTCTGAGATATATATGTGTGTGTATATATATATATATATATATATATATATATATATATATATGTGTGTATATATATATATACATGAATATTTTATATATATATATACATGAATATTTTATATATATATAATATTTTGTCTCACTATGTTGGCATGGAGAACAACAAAAATTATCCATAAGTAAGCAGCCATGAACAATATTTTCCTATATTCTTTATTTTGGAGATCACAGATACTTCCTTAGATGACTGATAATGGAGTACAAATGAGTACTGTGTGACTTTACCAGAGGGTGCCTTATATTTTAGCAGTTTCCTAAATTACCAGACGCAATAGGACATCCACTGAGTCCTCACTTTTACATGTCTAAACACGAAGCCCATTCGGAGGACTGCCTGACTTACTTAAAAGCAAGCCAATCTCTTTTATAGCCAGTAAAACTTAGACTCAAAAACCAGAGGATCAGATCATTTATTGAGGCTATATTTCTTGACATTGAATGACTGATCATTTAGTAGAAATTTGAACTGTGTGACATAAAACATTAATACATTCTTAAAATATCAAATACGATTTAGTAACGTAAACTAAATGTGAAAGCTTACTGTGGAACTAAAAATAGATTTAAACGGTTTGAGGAAGCACTTTGGCCCAGAAGAAAATGAATTGGAGTAGTTTCTAAGAACTGATTTAGTAAGCCTGGAGTTTTGGGTGGTTTACATTGGCCAGATCTAACATTATAGACAATTTGGTACTTGAAGTTAGTTATTTCGACAGCAAAGTGAGAAATGAAAATGATGTTTTAAGTAGAAAATAACCACAGAGAGGAAAATAGAGTAAAGGAAGAAGGAGCTAAAGGGAGATAGATGAGCTACTCCAGATGGTGAGTCTTGACCAGGAGAGATAGGTCAAGTATGAGCCACAATTTGCAGAAGGCAGCATTTTAATGAACTCCGTGGAGAAAGAAGGGGATATCTCACATAAGGAATACGAGGCTCCTCCTGCCATTCTTCAGCATGTGCGGTTCTTACTGCCCTCACTGGGCACTCATTTTTATGCAGTGCCTCAATGGGTGAGTAGGTCTTCTCAGAAATTGCAGTGAAGCCAATGAGAACATCAAACTTGAATTATCCTCTCAGGGTTTATTTTTCTGCTACTTAGAGACTGAATTCCCTATAATTTAACTACTGAGTAAGCACTGTTTGAGAAAGAAAGGAGTTAATTTGGCAAGAAGATCAGGTTCATTGAAATATTGAGTTTTTCTATTACACTGTAGGGAGAAATTACATGGAATGAATAACAACAACAGAAAATGTACCAACCCTGAGATAATGGCTGCTACATTTCTGGTTGCACTAATACTGCTAACATTATGTGGTGGGTTCCTAAGTGTCACCTTGTTATGCAAATATGCTTCCTAGGGGCAATAGCTGGAGAATTCCAGGGCAGCAGTCCATGTAGACAGGATGATTTTTGGAATTAATGAGTTTAATAACATAATGTTTGCTTCATATTTGTTTCAAAGAAAGATCAGTAAGGTTTAAAACCTTTTAATAAGCTGTATTACTATGTTGACAATGTAGAAATGAGATGCTTTAATATGTATTTAGGTTACATTGGCAGAGATGTTTCTAAATTTATATTTATATGTGCATGCGATTATACTTACCCATAAATGTAGAGTTAAAATCGCTGTTGAACAACTCTTTTTGTATATTTTTACTTTCACTATTTATAATTGAATGACATCTAAATGGAATAGAGAGAGAATAGCCATGGTGACAGAGCACTTCCTTGCTGATTTAAAGAGGAAAGAGAAACATATTTATAATCTTTGGTGGAAAGTTGTGGAAAGAATTGAGTTTTCCATTGCTACACTTCCGAAAATAGATTATGTTGCGTACTCTGTTTATTTTATCCTTTTGATAATGCACATTCCTAGTCTGAAAAAATTTTCAACGTAATCATCCTGAGGTTTAATCATCTTCTATGACATGGTAGACACAAGGAAATTAATGAATATTTAAGTATTTTTCATACACTGAACATGTCCCAGAGAGTACATTTTATCTCAGAAAAGAATAGTAATACATCCTGAGAAATTTAAACATTATTTCCATGAAGCAGTTAAAGTCAAGTCTTATAAAACAGAGCCAAGTATAGTATTTGGCATATAGAATGTGCTGAGTTAGTGTTTACATTAATTCATGAGAAAGAATATCATGACAGTCATTTAATCAAACACCCTTTAATATAAAAGGGATAAGATTATTAACATAAATTCACTCAAGCAATTGATTTCATCTTAGCTTACCAGCCTGGATCAGGTATGGAACCCATCTTTTACTTTATATCTAGCATCAATGAATGTTTGTGTTACACACACTCCTGAAAACTCTCCTATAGTTTTATTCTGTGATACTTTAGCGGCACAATTTGGGTGCTCTAAAAGACATTAATGGGCATATTTGTTATTGGTTAAAATACAAAAAACATTAGGATGGAAATGGATTGCTCATATGAGTTACAATACAAAACTGTCCTCGTGAATATAAAAAAATTGGTTGCAAAGGTCCACAGTGTTTCCCTTCTTCTAAAACCGATAATGCCAATCACTTCAAGAATAAATACATGTGCCATTGTTAAATTCGAGATCCTCTTTCAACTCATCCAGAATTCTCTTTCCAGCTTTATTTTTATGAACTGCAGTATTGCACACAGCCAAAGTCACAAGAAATATTCTCAAACAAGTGACTCTGGAATCTTTAACTGTGCTCACGTTAATTTTTCTACCCTAGCAAGTCTCTGATTCCACTGAAGTCCTAATCATTCAAGACCCAGGAGAAATGCTTTCTGCCATTGCAGATTACCATGTGAAGTTGGAAATTTCCTATGAATAAAATTATTTCATTACTCTTTTGCGTCTGACTCCTCTTGCACAGAATACTGCTTTTGAGACTCATGAATGGTGTTGCCTATACCAACAGTGCGGTTTTTTTTGGTTTGTTTTTTGTTTTTTTGTGTGACAGAGTCTCACTCTGTTACCCAGGCTGGAGTGCATGGAGTGTAATGGCGCAACCTCAGCTCACTGTAACCTCTGCCTCCCAGGTTCAAGTGATTCTCCCTCCTCAGCCTCTCTAGCAGCTGAGAATTAAGGCGTGCGCCACTACACCCTGTTAATTTTTGTATTTTTAGTAGAGATGGGGTTTCATCATGTTGGCCAGGCTGGTCTTAAACTACTGACCTCAAGTGATCCACCCGCCTTGGCCTCCCAAAGTGCTGGGATTACAGGTGTGTGTTTCTTCTTATTGCTTAATATTGCATTTTGTAGATAGACCACAATTCATTTATTCATTCACCTGGTAATGGGCATTTAGATTATTTCTACTTTTGTTATTATGAATAAAGTTATTAGGAACATTCATGTGAAGTCTTTGTGAAAGGAGCATTTTCAATTTTTCTGGGTAAATATCTAGAAGTGAAATTGCAGCATTTTATAGAAAGTGTACAGTTTTCTTTAGAAGACACTGGCACAGTGTTTTCCACAGTAGTTACACCATTTAACACTGTCACCAGCAATCAATGAGAGTTTTGAACTGACACTTGTGTTGTCAGGCTTTTCAAGTGTAGTCCTTCTATGGTGGGTAGTGAGTGGAATCTCAATGTGGTGATTCCTTTCATTTATTTGCTAACTAATTAGGTTGAGAATCTTTCTTCTTTGATGAATATCTGCTCAAGTCTTTTGCCCATTGATTATTATTATTATTATTTGAAATAGAGTCTCACTCTATCACCCAGGCTGGGGTGCAGTGGCATGATCTGAGCTCACTGCAATATCTGCCTCCCAGGTTCAAGGGATTCTCCTGCCTCAGTCTCCCGAGTAGGTGGGATTACAGGCATGCTCCACCACGCCTGGCTAATTTTTGTATTTTTAGTAGAGAAAGTGTATCACCATGCTGGCCAGGCTGGTCTCATGCTCCTGACCTCAAGTGATCCTCTCGCCCCAGCCTCCCAAAGTGCTGGAATTACAGGCATGAGCCACCAGGACTGGCCTCTTTTGCCGATTTTTAAGTTGGATTGCTTGTCTTCTTATTGTGTTGTAAGGGTTCTTTATACTCTGGCTGTAAGTTCTTTGTCAAGTATATAGATTGTGAATACTTTTTCCCATTCTGTGGTTTGCATTTTTATTTTTACATGATTTTTTTGAATATCAAGTATTCAGACATTTCTGATAAAGTCTAATCTATTTTTTTCTTTCTTGATTCATGTTTTTCATATTTTACCTGTGAAATATTTGTTTCCTCTAAGTAAAAATAAAAAGCTCTTCTTCTGTTTTCTTCTAGAAGTTATATAGATTTTCATTTTTACATTTAGGTTTAAGATCCACTATGATTTACTTTTATGTGTGAGGAAACGACCAAAGTTAATTTTTTTGGTCGTCTCAAATCTGTAGCAATAATTTCTAATTTTCCTTTAAAGCTTTTGTATGAATTTTTGTAAATATCCTCTAAATGTTTATTTTTTCTGACACTATTCCAAGTATTATATTTTGTTTCAATTTCTGTTTACTGTTAGTACATAAAAATACAATTGATCTTTTATATTGAAACTCATTTATTAGTTTCAGGAGTTTTTTGTAGGGATTAGCTAAAAATTGGGGAAAAAAGGTAATTATCATATTGACTGTGAAATAGAAAGTTTTACTTTTTCTCTGCAATCAACGTGCCCTTCATTTCTTTCACTTGACCGATTTCTCTGGTGAGGACCTCCAGTGACATTTTGACCAAGAGTGGTGAGAAAGGCCAGGCTAGCTTTGTTCCTGACCTTAAGAGTAAAGGATTCAGCCTTTCATCATCACATATGTTGGCATCTGAAAGTGTTTCATGGATATCCCTCCACAGCCTGAAGACATTTTCTTCTACTCAGGGTTTCCTGAGAGTTTTTATCATGGATGGTGGTTTAGAGAGAGCAAAGGTAAACATCAGCTGTGTTGTGATCTATTTTTTTTCCCTGATTCCTTGTAGGACCAACTTGAAGAAATCACAGAAGACAGGAGACTCAACCCAATATCCGCCCTGTGATAATTGGACCTTCGCATAAATAGATTAATGATATCAGCTTGGAGGAGAGTCCACAGCTGTGGAACACTCTCCATAGAATGACCCTGGCTTAGAACTGCGTATGATAGACATACCCAGAATCAATGGCATTGTTATGAGGCACCCGTCCCTGAAGGATGTTCTGTAACCTATGCAGAACTCTGCGGTACAAAATAGAAATGCACAAAAAAAAAATGTTTCCTAAGAAAAACTATCTCTACCCAGTGAGGAAATAATCTTTTGAATAATAAGAATGTAAACAGTTTTGATAAAGTCCAATTTATCTATTTTTTTCTTTCTTAATTCATGTTTTCCATATTTTGCCTATGAAATATTTGCCCCCTAAGTAAAAATAAAATGCTCCAGAGAGACTCCATCAACTCAGTCCTGACATCACATGTCAGAAAAGAGAAAATAGGATCTGTGAAACTATACTCCATGTTTCGGTATTATTCCTGCTTTGATTGTTCATATTCTTGAAGTTATTAATTAAGCTTGATACTGGATTAGATTTCTGATCAATATGAGTCTGAATTGACAACCCAATACTTTGTGCTAAGTGTGAAATTTTTGTTAAGTGATTTTTCAGCCTGTAGAGATGTTAGTATAATGTTAAATCAACTTTGCATTGCTGAGAAAAATATCTACTTGGTCATAGTGTATTATAATTGTTATATATTGTTGGGTTTAATTTGTTAATATTTTGTTATGGATTTTTGCAAGTATGTTTATGAGGAATATTGATCTGAAGTTTCTTTCATTTTCTTGTAATATATCTTATTATAATATTAGTGCAATAATGGCATCACTAAGTAAGTTGTAAAGTAGTCATACTTCTGTTTTCTGAAAGAGAATTGTGTAGGTTTGGTATAATTTCTCCCTTAAATTTTTGACAGAACTCATCAGTAAAAACATTTGGGCCTAAAGTTTTCTTGATGGGGAGGCTTTAATTACAAATTCAATTTATTTGGTAGATATACAAACACTGTAATTTTGTATGTCTTCTGTTAGTTTTGTTAATATACAGCTTTCAAGAAACTTGGCATAATGTTTATAACTTTTGTTTTATATTATTTTTATGTTTTTATCCTTACATAGTAATAACCCCTCTTTCACTTCTGCTATTAATAATTTGTATTTTCTCTCCTTTTTTTGCTAACATAGCTAGAGTTTTATAATTTTATTAATATTTCCATGAGACAACTATTGATTTTATGTATTTTTCAATTTGTTATCCCTTTGCTATTTCATTGATTTCTGCCTTATCACTATTATTTTCTTTCTTTTACTTAATTTGTAATAAATATACTCTTCTAACTTCTTAAAGTGGAGCATTATACCACTGATTTGAGCCTCTTCTATTGCAAGTTATTTATATTTTTCTTTTAGGAACTGAATTTGCTGCATCCCCAAAATATTATGTATTATTTTTAACATAATTTAATTCAAAATATTTTCTAATTTTTAAAATATATCTTTTTGTTCCATGGATAGCTTAGAAGTATATACTTAATTTTTAAATATTTAGGGACTTTTTTCCAGATGTGTTTGTTATTGATTTTTAATATATTTTCTATTATCATCAGCGTATTCACACTCTTTATGATTCTATGTTTTCTGTGTTTAGAAAGAAATATTTTCAGACCCAGTATAAAGTCAGTCTTAGTGAGTCTTCCATGTAGATCATAAAAAAGATATTCTTTCTTTTTGGCTTTTAGTGTGCGGCAAATATTAAGTCAAGCTGGTTGATAGTGTTTGTTAGACATAGTGTTTTATATTTGTATCCTTAATGATTTTCTTCTTTTATAAATTACTGATAAAAGTGTATTGAATCTTTAACTATAATTGTGAATTTTTTCTCTTTGCTTTTTTAATTCTATGAGATTTTGTTTTACGCATTTTATATCTTTGTTATTAGTTGCATACATTCTGAATTTCAGTGAGCTTCTTAATTGTTGATCACTGTGCATTATGAATTACCCGTTGTTATCCTTGGAGATAGTTCTTCTTCTGAAATTTATTTGTTTAATCTTGGTAAAATCATCTTTCTGTAAGGTCCACTTTTTTAAATTTAATGATTTAACTTTCAACTTACCTAAATATTTATATTTAAAGAGAGTTTTTCTTGTAGACTTCACATAGTTGAGTCATTCTTTTTTATCCAGTCTGACAATCTCTGCCTTAGATTTGGAATGTTTAGGTATTTATAATTAATGTAATTGACATATTTGGATTTAAGTCCCAGGCTTAAATTATATATATTATCTATGTATCCCCTTTGTTCATTGTTTCTTTTATTTTATTCTTGAGCATTATTTTAAATAAACTTTACTTAGGGCATTTGGTTGTCTGCTTTCCATTTTACCTGATTGGTTGGTTAATAGATAAAACTCTTTGTGTTTGTGTGTTTGTGTGTGTGTGTTTAGTCATCGATTTAAAATTTACAAATGTACAATGAACTTAATATAGTCTATTTTAAAATTTTATTGTACCACTTCATGTAAAAGTCAAGAAGCTTTTAACAATAATTTCCATTACCCTCCTCTCAAAATCTGTGCTGTTGTTTTCAAATGTTTTAATTGTATATAGGTTACCAACTCAAAAATTCAAGTGGTTAGTTTTTGTGTTTAGAGATTATTTTTAATTAAAAACTAAAAAAGTTTTTATATATTTTTTAAATTTTTGCATTCATATTTATACCCACATTTTCTTGTTTATGTGGCTTTCATTCTTGTAATGTTGATCTGCAATTCCCCCAAGTGTCTATTTTTTTTAGCCTAAAAAGTCTTTCTTTAATATTTTCTGAAGTGTAAATTTGCTGGTGAAAGATTACCTCAACTTTGGCAGCCCTGAAGAAAATATATTTTACCTTTAATTTTTGAAAGATATCACTTGATAAACAATTCTAAATTGACAGTCTTTGTTTTAACACTTTAAAAGTTGGTGTTTAAATTTTGTATGCTTTTCCTTGCTCCTAATGATAAATATGTCATCCTTATACTTCTCTCCTTACAGAAAATCTATACCATGCTTTTCTTTTTATACTGTATATACATTTTAAGCATTGTCTCTTTATGAGTGTTTATTAACAGTCTGATCATGATGTATCTTCTTAAGGTTTTAATTGTTTCCATCTTGCTGGAGTTTGTTGTACTTCTTAGATCTGTATGTTTAGAATTTTCATGAAATTTAGAAAACTGGTGGCCATTGTTTGTTTCAACCTTTTTGCCCCTTCCTCTCTTGCTTTTCTTCATTTTTCATGCCAATTAAATGCATTTTAGACATCTTGATATTATTCCACTGATCACTGAGGTTTTGTTCTTTTTTTTTTAATCTCAGTCATTTTTTATCCTTTTTCTTCAGGTTAGCTAATTTCCATTGCTACGTTTATGTTTTCAAGTCCCCAGTTTCTTTCTTCTGCAATGTCTATTTTGCAGTTTATTTAATTTGGTGTATTTTGCATCTCTAATTATTACATTTTTAAGCCCTATAGGTACCATTAATTTCTACTATCTTTCTTTTTCCCTCATTATGTTTATTTAAAAAAGAACCATGAAGTCACTCATAGCATCTATTTTAAAGTAATTGACTGCTAATTTCATCATTTCTTTTATTTAAGCATTTGGTTTTATTTCTGCATTTGGATTTTTCTTTGAGTTACACACTTGGATTTTTCTTCAGTTTATGGGTCAGTTTTCACTTTTTTCCCCAAAGCTTTTGAATTATTTCTGTCTTCTTGAGATTTTGAATATTGCATGGTTTTATGTTTCAATTGTATTGTCTTCTTTTAAAGGGTTTTGAAGTTTGTTTTCAAGTTACTTGCAGATCAGTTTAATCCTTTGAATCTTGTATTTTAGGTCTGTTAGAGAAGGTACCCACTTTTTGAAGGCCAGTTTAGTCTTATTCCCAAGACATGGCTCTCCTGGGATCTACTGAATGACTTTGGGTTTTTGACACAGTCTCTGGGTCTGGCTCTTAAAAACCATAACATATCTCCCCACCCCAGCTCAGCAGTTAGTCCTTGCCCAGTCTAGTGGAGTTTTGCTTTACATATAAGCAGACTAAAATTCAGTCCAAGACAAATTTCTAAAATATTGCTAAGAAGAAGAATCTGCATGCAAAGTTTAATTAATAATTATGATGGAGATACTCACTCTCCTGTAGACCAGGCAGGCTCTTGCTGAGCACACCCTAGTGCCATTCAGATGCTTTGCCTACTTTGCTTCTTCACTGCCTCTGTCTTTCCAGTATCTTCACAAAGATGCTTCTTTCTTGAACTTGACATATTAACTGATTACTAAAGAGTCAACTAATATATGTAAGTAGCTCTTAAAAAGAAGTGCATTTGTGCTGGAGACTTTTGAAGGTGAAAATGATCCTACGACAACCAAAGAATAAGAAGGGTCATCTTCCATAGACTGGGTATGATGTGGACAAACACTCATTCATACCACAGTGGAGGCTACAGCTCCAGAATGCCAAGCCCAGAGATTGTTCTCTGCACTTCAAGTATTCTGTTGGCAAATAAAATAGTATATGACATGCTAATATATTGCAGCATTATACAATTAGTATACAGAAATCATTTAGTATATTCAAAAATAGATGAAGAAATGAGCAAGCTACTAATGGTTTTATATTTGTAAGAATTAGGTCCAGTATCAGTGTAAATGCATAATCTGCTTTCTTTTATTTCAGTGCACTTATTCTTTCAACACTTAAAAATAAAAAGTTAGTGAATCTTTCCTATGGTTGAAATAATAGGCTTTAAAACTTTTAAAATGCAAGGGAATTTGAATGTGTACATTTGCTCTTATAAATGTGATCAGCAAGACATGTATTCTCTTCTTTAAAAAACTTTTTCTCTCTATTAGATGTATTTCCAAATGACTAATTTTATATACCTGTTTTTTTTCCACTGTGATCTTCTTAAGCAATTAGATTTTCTAAAGAGCAGGACGAATGCAAAATAGTCTACTTCTGGGGCAGAGATATGTGTCAAAAGGAAATTATATCTAATCCTATGTACTAAATATCAGTAAGTAAAGGAAGAAACACTGAATAAGTAAGCTTTACTGAAGGCATACTTTTAATAGAAAATATATCCCAGGCCTGAGTAAAATCCTCTGCATTTCGGAGCATGTTGTACCAGACCTACATACTCAGTATCTTGTCCTGCTTGTTACCTTCTGAGTACCATTTATAATTGAGAAGTTCATTTACAAATCTTGAGTTTTTAAATTCTTGATTACTGGAAAATTTCTCTCTCTCATACACATACACACACCATTACCTTCAGACCATTTGGCAACAACTGAGATTTACATGCCTACTTTTAAGATCAGTTCTTCATGTATGAGAATACACCAAAAATTAATATTTCAAATTTTTTATTTTAATTCCAGTTTTACAGTTTAGCATCTAAAGTTAATAAGGGTGAAAAATAAAGCTTTCTTATTTAGACTGTGCAAGGAGAAGTATTAAATATACATGTATGTTTTAACGTAGGCTTTAAAAATAATTTATAATGTTTTCAATGTAGATTTTTTAACACGTAATAGCAGTTTTATTATGGGATTAAGCAGAATATAAATTACTTGAGGATATAAATGCACATAATTTACACATATGCATATATATTACATATAATATGCGTATGTGCCTGCATATACATAAGAATTTGGCAACTCTAATAGAAAAGTATTTACCTAGTTTAATTTGCTTTCACAGTATTGCCAGTCTCAAAAACCACATTTATTTTTCCTTTAGAAATCACTATTTGCCCAGCATTGTAAAATGTTTGTTTTTAATTGCCATACAAGACCAAATTTGACATTTATTTTTTCTGTACCATGGAGAAGGCTAATGGGAGCTAAGTAAGAAGGAGTTGACGTATGTGTGTTCATCTCTTCTTAACCTCTAACCCCAGAATTATAAGAAATATAGATTTAATGAAGGTTCTATTGGTTAGTGGCTATATGCCTTTTTCACTTTTAAAAATCTCTCAGAGGCTTGGCCAGGTGCGGAGGCTCATGCCTGTAATCCCAGCACTTTGTGAGGCCGAAGCGGGTGGATTACCTGAGGTCAGGAGTTCGAGACCAGCCTAACCAACATGGTGAAACCCTGTTTCTACTAAAAATACAAAAATTAGCTGGTCCTGGTTGTGGGTGCCTGTAATCCCAGCTACTCCGGAGGCTGAGGCAGGGAATCGCTTGAACCTGGGAGGTGGAGGTTGCAGTGAGCCAAGATCACGCCATTGCACTCCAGCCTGGGTGACAGAGTGAGACTCCATCTCAAAAAAAAAAAAAAAAAAAAAATCTCTCAGAGACCCAACCAACTTATGTATAAATGGGCATGATTGGTTTATACATTCATATCCAAGGAACGACATGTCAGTCCCTTAATTAGATGCTGAGAATGAGCCTGTAACTTATGATACTCGTGAACCCTGCTGTGTCTTGGAATTTAGGATTAGAACAGGACAACTAAAAAGGAGGTTACAAAACAACATTAGAAAGTCTTATCAGGCCCGTAACGTGGACTTAGGGGTTGAGGAAACCCTGAAGTTAGAAACGTCTAACTTAGGGTAAAAGACAATAGGATAGAGCTAGGTAGGTGGGAAGGAAAGAAGAAAGTAGTGAAGGGACCAGGTAGGGGTTTTGCAGATTTTCCATGCTAGCACTGACTGTGATCCACCCAGGGATGTGGCAATGGGGACTGGAGGAAGTGGCTGAGGAGTAGGGAAATGAAATGATTCATGGTCATTAAATTTTAAATGTACTTTAATGTAGTGAAGTGAAGTGAAGAATGACACCCATGGACCCAGAGCAGCAGTTGGTTGATGGAACTGTTATTCATTAAAATGGGGGTACGACAGGAGATATGGATTTGTTATGGAAAATCATAGGTTCAGTTTTGGACATTAAGAATTTTGCATGTCTGTGGGATGAGGAACCAACTGGAGAGGTCCAGAAAGTGACTGAAGATAAATTCTGAGGCTTAGGTAAAGGATCTAAATCAGAGGTAAAAACGGTCTTTGGAGCCCCACAGGAGGAGGCAGAGGTAATGCAACCAGAATGATGTGGCTGGAGCACAGTTGGGGGATCACTAGCAGGTGAGGACTCCTCAGGCCAATACCAGAGTCTGAAACAGGCAGCTTTAGGAATCGGAGGAAAACTAGGTGTGTGGCGGACTAGAAACCAAGGCAACAGAGTGTTTGTAGGATGGGGCCCTATTCAAAAGTGGGAGGTCAAGAAAAACTACATATCAAAATGTTCTATTGAATGTATCAATAAGACTGTCACCAGGGATATTCACAGGAGATGCTTGTATGTCATGATTAACCTGGAAGTCAGTAAAATCCAAAAAGCGAATGGGAAGTATGAAAATGGAAATACGAAGTAGAGATAATAATTAAGAAGTCTGCGTGTGAAGAGAAAGGAAAGACAGACACATAGAGTTTGCAGTAGATATAGAATCAGAAAAAGGATGTGTGAGAACTCCTAACTTTTGGCATTACAGATTGAAGAGGTTGACAAATCCTACTCTCACAAAGCAAACTACTGAAACTGACAAAAAATTATTTCAGCCCTCTGGTAATGGGCCAATGACACACAACAAAAACAAATCATTTATTCATAAGAACTACTGAAAGTTGAGTAAGGACAGTGTGAACCTGGGGTTTTGCTGCCTGGGGCTACTCCCATCGCTCTTCCCTAAGCTTAGCTAGCGTGGGGATGCAACTCGGGGAAGAGGAGAGGTGCAGGCCCTGAAAACCTGCAGCTTCCCTGGTGCTGCCAGCATGAGCTCTCTCCAAGGAGAGCCCCATGAGTTAAAGTGGTGAGCTAGGTGCAAGCTGGCTGGGGGTGGGGTAGGGGAGGCAGCAGCTCTAGTAGCTTGAGGTTCAGGTCTTGTGTCAAGCAACAGACTGGCCCACTAGCTGGTGAGTTAGCAGGGAGCTTTGGGAAATGAGATGGCCATACATGGATTGATAAGCTCTCCATTCCAGCATGACCACAGAGGCCCAGGCCACCACACCTTCTGGCTAACAGAGCCTGTGCCCATGCACAGAGGGCACATGGCAGAGGCCAGCAGAAAATAAAACTGAGGCAGATCTGGAAACTAAGTCTAGCTTCAATGTACTCCCTGGTTCACACACCTATCTATCAGCAGACAGTGTAAACCACACTGACTTGAGGTTTTTGAATACAACTTCTGGCCAATCTTTAGCTGAACACTAAGCTATGCAGACATAGGTGTAGCCCCAACATTAAATCAAACTTAAAAAGAAAAGAATGACAAACGCAAAGCTGCCTACAATGTGTGGGAGATAGATTTTGAAGGTTGAGTCCAGGCAAGTTACAAATTGCAACAATAACAACAACAAAAGACCACAGCAGGCTAACGTTAACACACACACAAAAGTGAATAAAACATGTTTTTTAAAACCAGGGTCCCCAACTCCCTGGCCGTGGACCGATGCAGGTCCATGGCCTGTTAGGACCCGGGCCGCAGAGCAGGAGGTGAATAGCAGGCCTGTGAGCAGGACTGCCTGAGCTCCCTCTCCTGTCAGACCAGCGGCAGCATTTGATTCTCTTAGGAGCACGAACACTAGAGGCGAACTGCCCACGCGAGGGATCTACGTTACAAGCTCCTTAATGAGGTGGAACGGTTTCATCCTGAAATCATCCAATACCCCTTTCCACCTCCCTTTCCGTGGAAAAACTGTCTTCCACAAAACTGGTCCCTGGTGCCAAAAAAGTTGAGGACTGCTGTGTTAAAATATTCAGTAATTTTTAAAAATCAAGATATTCAAAGAAATAAGAAAGAAATAGTCTGGAGAAAAAGTTAGCCCACAGAAAGCATTGCTGAATGTGCCCAGATATTGACTTCAGTAGGCAGTCTTCATAGCAGCAATTACAGTTGCCTCAAAAAACTAATAGAAGCCATGCCGAAAGGCTTATACAAAAGTATCACAATGACTCAGTGACAATAAAGCAAATATAAAACACAAACAAATAGAAATTCTAAAATTTAAAACTATAGTAATTGAAATGGGAAAAATACACCAGATGGACTCAGAAATGTATTTGAAGCGATAGAAAAAAGAATCAGTAAACTTGAGGATGCATTCATAGAAATTATCCAATCTCATGAACAGAGAGAAAAAATGGGGAAGAAAAATAAACAAAGCAGCATAGAGTTGTGGGATACATGAGCAATGATAGTGCCAGAAGGAGAAAAGAGAGTGGAAGAATAATATTTGAGCAATAATGGCAAAAAGTCCCCAATTTGATAAAAATACTAATCTACAGATCCAATAAACCCAACAAAACTCAAGCAGGAAAATATTCAAAGAGAATCACACCTAAATATATCTTGGTCAAGATTTGGATAGTTAACGATATAGAGAAAATGTTGAAAGCAACGAGAGAAATATTAGTTATCATGTATAGAGGAACAACAATATGACTAATAGCTGACCTCATCAGAAACGAGGTAGGTCAGAAAGTAACAGAACGACACAACGTGATGGTTCAAAAATTCAATATCCAGGCCAGGAGTAGTGGCTCATGCCTGTAATCCTAGCACTTTACGAGGCCGAGGCAGGAGGATTGCTTAAGTCCAGGAGTTCAAGACCAGCCTGGGCAACAAAGTGAGATCCTGTCTCTACTAAATATTTTTAAAAAATTAGCCGAGCATGGTAATGCGTGCCTGTTGTCCTAACTACAAGAGATGCTGAGGTGGGAGGATCACTTGAGCCCAGTAGATTGAGGCTGCAGTGAGTCATGGTCTCACTACTGCACTCTAGCCTGGGTGACAAAACAAGACCCTGTCTCAAAAAAAAAAAAAAAAAAAAAAAATCAATATCCAACAAAGCTATTCTTCAAAATGAAGGTGACACAAAGATGTTCCTAGATTAACAAAATCTGAGATATATTAATGCTGCTATGCTTTCAAAAAATATTAAAGAAAGTTATTCAGGTTAAAACAAAATGACACCAAACTACTATGTGCTGTGTACACAGGAATAAACAAAGGTAATAAGAAAGTATGTGAGTTAATATAAAATTTCACTTTGTAAGTATGTGGGCTAATATAAAATTCTCCCCTCCTCTCTCTCTCTCTCTCACACACATGCACACACACACACACAAGCACAGACATATGTATGTGTGTGGATATGTATACATGAGTCTTTATTAAAAATATTATATGTATTTATTTATGTATCTATATATCAGTTATACATATCAGTTGTTTTTCTCATTTCTGTTTTTAATTTTCATATGACTTAAAATTGCATAAGGTAATAATTAAGACACTGTATTGCTGGGCTTATAACATAAATAGATATGAAGATTATATATATAGCAATTATAGCCCAGAACAGGAGGAGGGAAAAGTACTGGAAAAAAGTTGCTATACTTTATCAGAGCTAAGTGCACTTAATGCCAAAGTATATTGTACTATGTTTAGTTGCACATTTTTATCCCTAGGACAACCACTAGGAAAATAACTCAACCTATAGCCAATGAAAAGAGGAATTAAAAAGGCACACTAAAAATGTTTATTTAACACAAACATAAGGCAGTAAAAGAAAAACAGGGGAACATGAAGACACAAGGCAAATAAAAAAATAGAAAAGTATCTGATACAAATTCTACCGTAGAAATAATAGTATTAAAAGTTTAAATGGGCTAAATATCCCATGAAAAAGGCAGAGATTATCAGATTGAATAAAGAGAAATGGGCACAAGAGACACACTTTGGATTTAGAGATGCAAATAGGTTCAAGAAAAAATTGTAGAAAAAAGATATACCATGAAAAGAATAGCCATAATAAAGCTGGAGTGGCCATATTAATATCAGACAAAATAAAATTTATATAATAAATATTAATATAGAACAACAGCGGTAACTTGTGATAATCACATGGTCAATATATCAAAAAGATATAACAAAAACATACATACACTTAACAACAGAGTACCAAAACACATAAAGAAAATCATAGTAGGAATGGAAAAGAAAAGAAAATTCAATGATAATAAAAGTTGAAGATGTCAATAGAAAACTCTTAGTAATTGATAGAACAACTAGATGGCAAATCAGCAAAGATGGAAGTCTTGGACAATGCTTTCAACCAACTTGATATAATTAACATTTACAGAACATCTCACCAAATATTAGCATAATATACATTCTTTTAAAGGATACATTTATTTAAAAAGACTGAAATTCTATAAAATGGGTAACTTGATCACAATGAACTTAATTTAGTGATCCACAATTGAAAAGAAAAATTGTAAAACTCAAAATATGTGTTGACTAAACATTACAATATCAAATAGCCCATGAGTCAAAAAATATATAACAAAGAAAATGTTAAGACACTTTCGACCTGAATGAAAGCAACAGCACAACATATACAAATGGATGATATAAAGGTAAAATTATGCTTAGAAGAAAATGTATAACTTTAATGCATATACCAGGAAAGAAGATCTCTAAAAATGATAATAATCTATGCTTCCATCTTAAGAAACTAAAAGAAAAATAACAAAAAGATGTCCCACATCATTAGTCATTAGGGGAATATACACTGAACCACAATAGGTACCATTGCACACCTACTGGAATGGCTATAATAAAAAGACAAACAATCCCAAGTGCTGCAGGGCAGAAACGGAAGCCTCAAAGATTTCTTCAGGTGGAATGTAAAATGGTGTAGCCTCTTTGGAAACAGTTTATTAAGTTAAACATAAACATGTCACAGCAAGTGTACTTAAAAAATCTACTCAATGAAAATATGTGTCCACAAAAGACTTCTGCACAAATATTCGAGGCAACATTATTCACGATAGCTAAAGAGTGGAAACCACCCAAAAGTGCCTCAACTGGTGAAGGGATAAACAAAATATGATATACCCATACCGTGGAATACTTTCCAGCATTAAAAATGAATGAAATGCTGACACATACTAAATCATGAATGAATTCCAGCAACATGACACTAGTTGAAAGAAGCCAGTAGCAGACCATTTATTGTATGGTTTCATTGATATATGAAATGCCCAGAGAAGGAAGATTGAAAACAAATAAATCGAGGGAGTTCAGAATATTAGCAAGAGAGTGTTTGAGGCAATAGACTTTTTTTTGTTGTTATTGTTTTTTTTTTTTTTTTTTTTTTGAGGTGGAGTGTCGCTGTTTTCGCCCAGGCTGGAGTGCAATGGTGCGATCTCAGCTCACTGTAACCTCTGCCTCCTGGGTTCAAGCGATTCGATTCTCCTTCCTTAGCTTCCCAAGTAGCTGAGATTACAAGAGTCTGCCACCACATCCAGCTAATTATTATTAGTAGTAGTAGTAGTAGCAGAGATGGGGTTTCACCATGTTGGCCAGGCTGGTCTCGAACTCCTGACGTCGGGTTATCCACCCACTTCAGTCTCCCAGTGTGCTGGGATTACAGGTGTGAGCTACCACGCTCGGCCAGGAAGCACTCAACTTTTAAAATCTAAGTGAAATAGCAAGATGTGAAGTCAGGAAGGCACCTATAGACAGAAATTGGAATTGTCATAGCCTTGATGGGTTAGAGAAGAGTGATGTAGCAACTCCCAAAGAAGAGGGCAAGGACAGGAGGCAGAGGCCAGAGAGCAAGGGCTGAGTTCATAATTTTAGGAGTGGAAGGCTCTGATGAGGCCTAGGGAATAATGGTGTCTCTGTGGAGTTAGACTCCAGAGATTTTGGTTCCGAGAAGCCTGGGGATGAGGGTGGCGTCAGAGGAATGAATACTGGCATCACACAGATGATGCTGAATGAGGTCATTGCAGGAATAAGAATATCATATTAAATGTTTGCATTGCGGCTTTTGGGATTTATACCTCTCTGGTTTCTGGTTTTCTGAGTAATCTTTAACCTGTTTCTTTCCTTGCTTTTGCTCTTTATGTATGCCTGGATACCATTTCCATAGCGTGACTCTGACTCACAACCTTCTGTTCCTGAATATGCTCTCGGTATAAATTGATGCCCTAATTCCAGACTCCCAGGTTTGCTTTAAGAATGGGCTCTTCCACCCTGCCCTGGCCTCACCTATCTCCGTGGAAGTATTCTGGCTCCTGTGAGGGTCCTGCTAGCTCCCTGGTTCGGCCCTCTCAATCTGCCTGTGGTACACACTGATACCCAATTTCTGAGTATGTTTGATGGAGAATAGAGGGGAATCTTTGATCTGGTGAATACGGATAGTAGCAATCCCTAATGAGTGATACAATGGTGCTTCAAAGTCCTGTCTCAGTGTCAAATGTGGGTCTAAGTAAATTAGTAAACTAGTTTTAAAAATTCACCTTTGCCAGTCTTAGTCTTAATGGAATGATTTAATTAATTGATACAGTGACTTTCTCTTGTATATTTCCGGGCAGCTTACATTTATGAGATATACTTTTCTTCAGGATACTGTATTACAATAGTCCCATTACCAATAAGCTTGGAAAAGAATAACATAATTATTATAATATACTTTTCAAAGCAGAGTAAACCATTAAAAAACGAAAGTTCACTTAAATAGATGGTCCTATATAGTATGCAACCAAAACTTACTTGTGGTATGTATTTGCTACAGAGCACACTACATCCCAATGTGATTATGGCTGCAGGCAACTTGATAGCAACTTAATTTAGCAATGAGGTTTCCTACTTCTTGCTCTTATTTATAGAAGTAGATGTTTGGTCAAATTAATTTCTATGTTTATCAAATAAATTAAATACACTGTGGTCAAAATGTATTGATATTACTTTTTCAGATCCTACTTACAGAAATCTTTCATTACATATTATTTTAATGTGTAAAACTAATTTTCTCTTGATATAAAATTTATAGTAAGAGTGTACATTGAAAGACCAACATTCAATAATAAGCCTAAATGTTATCTAAGTGAACATTTCTGTAACCTCTGTAGGTTTCTTTTTGTGCTGTTACTGATCTGAAAGAAAAATATACTAAACTCGGTTTTTTTTTTTTTTTGGTTATTCTCAATTAATATTTTCGGTATTCAAATATAAATTTTAAGAGAGACTTCAGGGAGTATTTTTCCACGGCAGGCAAACTGAACAAAAGAAAAGTAAAATAATTTTTTTCTCTGCAGAAAAATCATCACCAGGCTGGGTGTGGTGGCTCACACCTGTAATCCCAGCACTTCGGGAGGCCGAGGCTGGTGGATCACCTGAGGTCGGGAGTTTGAGACCAGCCTGACCAACGTGAAGAAACCCTGTCTCTAATAAAAATACAAAATTAGTTGGGGCGTGGTGATACATGCCTGTAATCCCAGCTACTCCGGAAGCTGAGGCAGGAGAATCACTTGAACCTGGGAGGCAGATGTTGTGGTGAACCAAGATTGCGTCATTGCACTCCAGCCTGGGCAACAAGAGTGAAACTCTGTCTCAAAAAAAAAAAAAAATCACCTTCTCTGGTGGAAAGTGGCTGTGTTCTCAAAAAATACTGCACATCTCACATAGGGAAAGACACCACAGACCCATAGGATGAAGGAGGTATAAAGGTGATAACTGGAACTAACACCAGACCACAGGCTGTTGATGTGGTGTGATGCTCTGTGAAATGAATTCAAGCATTAAATCCAACAAGGATGAGTTCAAGCATTAAATCCAACAAGAATGAGTTCAAGCATTAAATCCAACTCTGAAATGCAGGTCTCCTACTTGCTATTTCTAGAACTTTGAACAAGTGTTTTTCTCTCTGAATCTAAGTTCAGTATGAATAAATGAAAGTAACTCCTTATAACACAGTTTGTTGTGAAGAATAAAGACAATATTTAACACCTGTAATATAATTGGCACTTAATAAGTTTATCTAAGGAGTGCAGTAATTAGGAAGAAAAACAGGTGAGTTGTTATCCACGTGTAAAATATAACGGATTTAGTGAAGTGAAAACCAAAGCATAATCAGGTCCTAATGAATCATCTTTAAAAAGATACATAACATTATATTAAGGAATAAGCAACTATCAAGAAATATCTATTACTTAGTACAACATTTAAATATTTGATGTTACGACTTGTTTGTAGGAAATGAGAAAGGGACTTATTTGCATAGCACACATTATTACATAGAAGATCAACAGGGAGAATTACCGTTTATGAAACGCTGTAGAATAAGTAATTTCTCATAATCACAACCACTCTTCAAGGCAGGCATTTCATCCCTGTTTTACAGGTGGAAAATATGGGCTCAGAGCGTTTAAAATATTTGACAGCTGACAGATTCCAGAACTGAGATTAAAGCCCAGGTTGATGCTCATAGTGACTTCTTTCCAGAAACTACTATGTGGAAAGGGGGACAAAAGAGTGAGTTTACAGAGGAGAAAGAGGACCTCCCTCCACCAGGTGAAGACGGCGAGTACCCACAGTGACAGACCGGGATGTGAGGAGCATGGCCCCTAGCCTCTGTGCGCCTCCTCCCCAAAACCCACAGTCCAATCTCTGACAAAAACATCAGACAATTCTCAATTATGAAACATCCTACAAAATAGTCAGTAGCACATAAAATTGTCAGGGTCTTCAAAAGCAAGAATGCCTGAGAAATTGCCATTGCCTTGAGGAGCCGAAGGAGACATGACAACAAAATATAACGCAGTGTCCTGGATGGGACCTGCATGGGAACCTGGAACAGAAAAAAGAAAGGCAAGTAAAACACAGAACAAACAAACAAACAAGAAATACAAGTAAACCATGGATTTTAACTAATAACAATGGACCAATATTGGCTTATTTATTGGGCCACATGCCCCATATTCACGGAAGTTAGGAAACACTGGGTACAGAGCATAGGGGAATGCTGTTCTGTTTCCATTAGTTTTCTACAAATCTAAAATTCTGCCAAAATGAAAAGTTTATTTTAAAAAGCAGGCCTATAGTAGGAACAGATCCTATCTATCACTGCCTGGAGTTTTACTTTGGCTGAGGAATCTACAATCTTAGGTGGAGAGAAAAATGTAATGTTTAATTTGCTGGAACATTAAAATCCTTTGGCCTGAAACCAGGTAAAGTTCTCGCTGATAGCAAAAGATCCACATGACGGCTAGTGAGGTGCCGGTGCTAAGACAGCTCCTCGGCCTGTGTGCTGGGGCAAGAAAGACTCAGAATTGCATTTGGTGATGACAA
The DNA here is from genome assembly GCF_028885625.2 of Pongo pygmaeus. Taxonomy (NCBI): domain Eukaryota; kingdom Metazoa; phylum Chordata; class Mammalia; order Primates; family Hominidae; genus Pongo; species Pongo pygmaeus. The sequence goes on from NC_072385.2 coordinate 128,912,944, forward strand.
CGCCCTGTGTCTTCTCATTCTCACTATGTTCCCCTCGGTATCTGACAGAGACACTGCACATCAGCAATAATTAAAAAAAAAGATGAATGAGGGCTGGGCACGATGTCTCACGCCTGTAATCCCAGCACTTCGGTAGGCATCTGGAGGCAAGCGGATCACACAGGAGTTCGAGACCAGCCCGACCAACATGGTGAAACCCTGTCTCTACTAAAGATACAAAAAATTAAATGGGCATGGTGGCGCGCCTATAATCCCAGCTACTTGGGAGGCTGAGGCAGGAGAACCACTTGAATCTGGGAGGCAGAGGTTGCAGTGATCCGAGATTGTGCCATTGCACTCCAACCTGGTGACAGGGTAAGACTCCATCTCAAAACAACAAACAAACAAACAAAAACCATAACAAAAAAAGAAGAATGACTGAATAAGTTAAAACAATGTAAATTCAGCTGAAAAATTAAAACAATATGAAACAACTACCAAAAGAAAACCAACCCAATTTTCCCAACTTTTTTTTTTTTTTTTTTTTTGTTTGAGACTGAGTCTTGCTCTGTTGCCCAGGCTGGAGTGCAGGGGTGCGATCTCGGCTTACTGCAAGCTCGGCCTCCCGGGTTCATGCCATTCTCCTGCCTCAGCCTCCCGAGTTGCTGGGACTACAGGCGCCCACCACCACGCCCGGCTAATTTTTTTGTATTTTTAGTAGAGACAGGGTTTCACTGTGTTAGCCAGGATGGTCTCAATCTCCTGACCTCATGATCCGCCCGTCTCGGCCTCCCAAAGTGCTGGGATTACAGGCGTGAGCCACTGTGCCCGGCCACAACCCAATTTTTTAAAAAGATAGTGTTTAATGTAATGTTGGAAAACACACCCAGAAAATTCATTCTCCCTTCAGCCCCACATTTGGCAGCTTACGGATAAGAACTATGTTTTCCTAACGTGTTAACAATCTTGTAAAAAATAATCTCCAATAACAAATGCATCTAAACTTATACCACCAATATTATCCTCCTTGCACCATTAACACAAAGTGAATTTTCTCTCAATATAGACTGAAATAAAGTCTTTCCATTTAAAATAATGTAAAATAAAAATGTAAAAAATATTGTTTTGAAGAAAGAGGATGCACGGGGAAGATTAAACATCTTGAGATGTTAGCAGGATTTTCAGGTAAGTGGACAGAAAAACACTCTTGTGCAATTCTCTTTCTATACAACATTTCACTTTCTGCTTAGAATTGGCTATTACATATAGGTAAACAGAAGTGTCTGCAATATGCCAGGCTATTTCCTACTGAACAAAATGACGTTCATTTTTTATATCAATGTTGGACTTTGTTCTAATGCTCCCTAAATTATAGTCTGTTGCAAAATTGCACAAGACAATTTTTGTGAAGACCCATAATACATGTAAAACCACAAAGCAAAGAATACTGACTCTTCAATAATTCAGAGGCTTGCACTGATTTAGAATAAAAATTGGGAAGAATAATAGAGAAGTACAACCACATCATTGTGTTTAACATGGCTAATGGATAATAATTTACATGAATTTCTTTGGTATGTCATGATGCAAAAATATCTGCTTTCTGTTTATTGGTTTGTTTTGCTTGAAACGCTGATGTTTCTAAGAATGTAACTTTGTAGGACTTCTTTATTTCAGTACCTGAACCATATTTGTGAAGGTCAGAGAAGAGTGGTCCTAAAAATAATACTTACGAGAAAGAAAAGAAAAAATATACGTTTCCTATTCAATTCCCATTTACAGGCGTCCCTCGAAGCTATTACAGGTCTGTTCCAGACTACTGCAATAAAGTAAATATTACAATGAAAAGAGTCACATGGCTGGATATTTTTTGGCTTCTGAGTGTATATACAATTTATACTTATGCTGTGTTGTACTTTAAGTGTGCAATGACATTATGTCTAAAAAAAGTACATACCTTAATTTAAAATACTTTATTGCTAAAAACTGTTAATGATCACCTGAGCCTGTAATACATTCTAATCTAATATTTTTGCTGGTGGAGGGTCTTGCCTCAATGTTGATGGCTGCTGACTGGCCAGGGTGGTGGTTACTGAAGGTTGAGGTGGCTGTGGCAGTTTCTGAAATGAAACAATGAAGTTTGCTGCATTCATTGACTCTTCTTTTCACAAAATATTTCTCTGTAGCATGTCATGCCGTTTGGTAGCATTTTTACCTCCAGTAGAATCTCTTTCAAAATTGGAGTCAGTCCTTTCAAACGCTGACAACTGCTTATCAACTAAGTTTATGGACTATTCTAAATTCTTTGTTGTCATTTCAACAATGTTGATGGCAGCTTCACCAGGTGTAGTTTCCATAGATTCCATCTCAAGAAACCACTTTCTTTTTTAAAAAACTTGTATCTTATTTTTATTTTTTATAAGCAAGCTTTATCATGTATGAACTTTATTTCACATACAAAGTTAGAATGGCAATTTTACTTAAAATTAATTCATTAAAAAGTGTAAATATCACAGCATAGATACGTTATCCAAAACTCCAAAAGATAGTGAAACTGGTAACAGATACTGCTACTCATCTATGGACACATACAACCAACAACAGTATTAATGAAACTGGTCCCAGACAAGTATGTACCACTTACCCCTGTGCCTTAGGTAAGAGAGGATGTTCTAACACAGGCATTGTTGATGCAGTGACTCATGGATAGTTGCTCTTTATTAACACTGGTAAAATTAGGTTCACATTATTTACTTTGTGTGGGAGCTGATGACTCTTGTCCTTTTGTTTTTTAAGGGATATCTTTCAATGTGCTGGCATCAAACCCACTCATTCCAAAATGTATCACAGATGGGAATTTGAGTTTCTTCACAAAGCAAACCACTGAAAATTCATTGGTAGAATCCAACATTGGTCTGTAACTGATCTCCAATAATGTGGCAATGTCATTTCTTTGGAACATCATTTTCTTGATCCCAGAAGAAGTGACAGGAAAATAAAACTCATAGTTAAATGAGAGCAAACATGTTATATGACAAGTTATCTTCCAGATCTATATCACCAATTCTAACTTCCATGTTGTTATCAAAGGGCCTTATTTTCATTCTGACTAACAACCAATCATCAGAACACATTGAAACTATTGTTGGGGTGAGTCCAGAAGAATTCTAAAATAATAAAGAGGAAGGACCTGCCTAAGAGCACAAGGTCTTCATCATTCCAAACTCCAAGACACAACAGAGGGAACAGGAAATCTTCAACTTTTATTTTAAGTTCAGGGGTACGTGTGCAGATTTGTTCCATAGTTAAATGTGTGTCACAGTGGTTTGCCGCACAGATCATTCCATCGCCTAGGTATTAAGCCCAGCATCCCTTAGCTATTCTTCCTGATGCTCTCCCTCCCCAACTCACCTTCCAACAGGCCCCACTGTGTGTTGTTCCCCAGTCATGTGTCCATGCATTTTCATCATTCAGCTCCCACTTTTAAGAACATGTGGCATTTGGCTAAGAAATCACTTTCCTTGATCATTCATAAGAAGTAACTCCTCATCCCTTCAAGTTTTGTCTTGAAATTGCAGCAATTCAGTCCCATCTTTAGGTTCCCTTCTAATTCTAGTTTTCTTTGTTTTGTTTTGTTTTTGCTATCTCCCATACATCTGCAGTTAATTCCTCCACCAAAGTCCTGAACTCCTCAAAGTCATCTGTGAGGATTAAAATTAACTTTTTCCAGACTCTCTTAATGTTGATATTTTGACTTCTTCCCATGAATCACCAGTGTTCTTAATGGTAATCACCATCTATAGCAAGTATAGCTTTAAAAAATGTATTTTTCAATACTAAAGTTAAAAGTTACTCCTTGATCCATGTCTGCAGGATGAATGTTGCATTAGTGGACATGGAAACATTAATCTCCTTGTACATTTCCATCAGAGCTCTTGGGTGACCAGATGTATTATCAATGAACAGTGATATTTTGAAAAGAATTTTTTTTCTGAGCTGTATATTTCAACAGTGGGCTTAAAATATTCAGTAAACCATGCTGTAAACAGATGTGCTGTCATCCAAGCTTTGTTGTTCATTTGTACAGTACAGGGAGAATCGATTTAGCATAATTCTAAAGGGTTTTAGGATTTTTAGAGTGGTAAATGACCTTGGCTTCAACTTGAAGTCACCATCTGCATTAGCACCTAACAAGAGAGTCACCCTGTCCTTTGACACTTTGAACACAGACATTAACTTATCTCTAGCTATGAAAGTTCTGGATGACATTTTCTTTGAACAGAAGGCTGTTTTATCTAAGTTGAAAATCTGTCATTTAGTGTAGTCACCTTCATCAATGATCTTAGCTAGATCTTCTGAATAATTTGTTGCAGCTTCTTTATCAGCACTTGCTGTGTCACCTCGCACGTTTATTTTATGAAGATGGCTCTCTTCCTAAACCTCGTGAACCAACCTCTGTGAGAATTGAAGAGAGTTAGAGCCATGCTCTGGACTGGTCTTTGGCTTGAGCAAATGTTGTAGCAGTTTGATCTATGCAGACCATGAAAACTTTCTCCAGTCAGCAATAAGATTGTTTTTCCTCTCATCTTTTGTTCACTGGAGTGGCACATCTAGTTTCCTTCAATAACTTCCCCTTTGCATTCTCAACTTGCCTAACTGCATGACACAAAGGGCCTAGCTTTTGGGCCATCTCAGCCTTTTGACTGTTTTCCTTACTAAGCTTCACCAACCTTTTCTACTTTTTAATTTAAAATGAGAGATGTAAGATTCTTACTTTCACTTGAATAGATAGAGGCCATTGCTGAGTTATTAGCCGGTGTAATGTTAATATTGTTGCATCTTAAGAAATACGTGGGACAGAAGAGAGAGAGAGAGAGATGGGGAAAGGCTGGTGAGTGGAGCAGTCAGAACACACACATTTATTGATTGTTTGCCATCTTTTATGGGTGTTGTCATGGAGTCCCACAATAATTACAATAGTTCCATCAAATATCACTGATTAGAGATGACCATATCAGATATCATAATAATGAAAACATTGGCAATGTTTTGAAAATTACCAAAATGTGAAACAGATAAAATGTAAGCACAGGTGGTGCTTGGAAAAATGGTGCCAATAACTGTTTGATGCAGGGTTGCCACAAATCTTCATTTTATGAAAAAATATGGTATCTGTAAAGCACAATAAAGCATAGTGCAATAAAATGAGGTGTGCATGTACTCCACTCACTGTGGACTAAAAAAAGGGGCATTCTTTTCCTTTTTAGAGACAGGATCTCACTCTGTCACCCCAGTTGGAGTGCAGTGGTGGGATCACAGCTCACTGTAGTCTTGAATTCCTGGGCTCAAGTGATCCTCCAGCCTCAGTCTCCTGAGTAGCTGGGACTACAGGCATGTGTCACCACACCTGGCTAATTTATTATTATGTTCTTAGAAATGAGGTCTCACTATGTGGCCCAAGCTTGTCTTAAACTCCTGGCCTCAAGCATTCCTCCTGCCTTGGCTCCCCAAAATGGTGGAATTATAAACGTAAACCACCATGCCCAGCCCAGGGGTCATTCTTATTGCCATGGAAAGACAGTTTGTTGAGTTCTGTGATCATTGTTCAACTGAAATACTCTTTAAAGGAAATGTTATGCTCTAATTCCTTTTTAAATAATTTCTTTTCCTAAATTATCAACATAAATACATTCTAAACACACATGTACTTTTGCAGAAATAATACATGAAGTGCACCTGTCCCACTCTCAGAAGTAACTATACTACAAGATTTTACTATGTATTTATAGAAATTATCTATGCTTGTATAAACAAATGTATAGATGCTGGTGTACATATAGACATATATTTGTTTCCTGTGGTTTATATAAACAGATGAGCATTAAACTAGATGGCTTAAGAGACCAGAAATGTATTCTCTCACAGTTCTCAAAGCCAAAAGTCTAAGGTTAAGGCTTCAACAAAGTTGTGCTCCCTGTAGATGTTGCAGGAGGGGGTCCTTCCATGCCTCTTGCAGCTTCTAGTGGCTTCAAGGGCTCCATGGCTTGTGGCTGCATCATGCCATATTCACAGGTCCCCAGGGTTGGGACAAGGACATTTCTTTTGGAGACAACACAGTTTAAACCATTACAGGGTGGGTATGTGTATATCTACATAAATACACAGAGATTTAGAAATCCATAGTTTCAAACAGACTCCTAGTAAGAGACAAATGGAACCTTCAAATTGAGATAATCTGAGGTGCATTTAATAAAGAGACTATTTGTATAGGTCTTTGTAGGATAAACTGCAATAACAATGACAAAACCCAGAAGAGATACTGGAGTACCCTCCAGCCAAAGGGCAGAGAGAAGGAAGTGTGAGCAGCAGAACCCAGGAGGAAAAAGTGGTTTGAAGACAAGTTGACCCTGAGAGGAGCAACTTTCTCTGGTCAGGGGAAGCCATCCGATCTTCTCGGAGTTCTGTCCTCCACGAGAAATCAGCGAGGAGACAGAAGAGCAGAATGAGCCAAAGGGATCCACTTGTCCAAGACGACAAGACACCATTTAGCAAGGTAGCAAGTACATTACTTCTCTCTCTCTTTCTTTTAGAAACAGGTCTCACTGTCATCTAGGATGGAGTGCAATGGTGCAGTCATAGCTCACTGCAGCCTCCAGCTCCTGGGCTCAAGCAATCCTCCCTCCTCAGACTCTCCAGTACCTGGGATTGCAGATGGGTGCCACCACACCTAGCCTGAATAATTATTTCCCTTAAAACCAACAAGAATTGAAGATCAGAAAGGGCAGGATTTACAACTTTTTGTTATTACAGTTATATAGAGCCTGGTCATATTGCAAAGACATTTGAATATATTCTAAATGACAAAATATTTTTGAATTCCTCAGAATTAAATATATACATATTTGATTCAACCCCTCCACCCCCTGGATTGTAGAATATAGCTTTTAAGTTTACTTTTTGCCTAAAATTAGTTGTAGAGACAGCATGTTGTTAAGTAATCAATGATGGAGGATAACGTTATGTGATCTAAATTACAGACTAGAAATTAAATACATCTTACAATGAAAGTCATGTTCTCCCAAATGCATTGGTTAAAAAAAGTGGCAGGCAGATCTGGCAGTATTCTATTCTGGCTTCTCTGAGTTTTGCTAGTAGAAGAGAATGATTTATTCTGCTTTACAAGTTTGGTTAAATTGCCATATATTATACTTTGTCTATTCTGTCCAAAATCATAATGCATGTCAAACAGATGTAATTCTGTAGCAGAGTGCCAAAATCAGGCTTTCTTCCTGTTACAAATTATTCCTTTCCTATACAGAAGATATGCAAAACTTTTTGCCTTGGGCCACTAAAAGATTTACTTATTTATTTATCTTACACTAAAATAGCTTGGGTCTCTTTTTGTGACTAAAGAGATTTAGTTTCACTGACTTATACTGGCCATGTATTTGCTGATAATCTAATTTATATTAAAATCTTACTGAACTAATTGAGTTTCCCTTTGCCTATTCCTATATTTTATCAAAATTCCAAAATATGAGGGTCATCTTTACTTTTGACTTGACAAAGTGCAGTTGATAAACATTCCTTGAAAACAAAAGTTTCATGTGATAGAAATGTGGGGTGAATTTACTCCTGTTACATTGCATATCTAGAAAAAAAAATGTCTTGAGCATTTTTTTTAAGCACCTGGAAAGAGTTTTGGAGGCAGGAAATGAACTCTCCAGCACTATCCCTTCCTCTGGCCTTCCATTACATCTTGTATATTCACTCACATTATATTTATAACAGGATATTATATTAGCAATTTTCACCAAGGCACCAAATAAAAAAATTGAGGCACTAATAACAGTTAGTTAAAACCACCAAAATGAATTTTGAAATAGACCATTGATAGTACTTTCAGACATTTAAAATAGGATGCTCCCTAAAACACCCAAAGGGCATAAGAAAAGTTGAGGAGAGGAGTTGTTGAAAATTCCTCAATAAGAGCTGCTGGGATCCTGTGAATCTCACCTCCAAGGGCAAGGGTAGGAGGTTCTTAATTCTCACCTTGCACCTAATTGAGATAGGCTTTCACAAAACCACCTGCAGAGATTGAAGTGTGCCCTCTAGACCTTGTGGGACACAGTGAGCTGTCCCTGAATTGTGCCAGCTAATTCTTCAGATGGGGAGAGAAACTGGCAGGCTAGATTAGCCCTTGTGTCAAGAGTTTCTTCAAGGAATGAGTGAGTGTTCCTAATGGACCACATGAAAGCCTTGTACCAGCCATCTGGTGTGGAGTCCTCTCAGGTCCTTGCCTATGGGCGGACTGCCCAGACCGTAGAATAGCCCTCAGCAAAGGAGGAAGTGAGCTGGCAGGAACTGGAGAAGGGGTCAGTGACCCCAGAATAAAGGGGCTCTTCCATGTCAAGGTACATGGGGCTTCTGAAGAACCCACTGAGTGTTCACAAGCTGCAGATTTTAATGTGGGCCAGACAGAAGGGTATGAAGTCATTTTATAGTAATACCAGTTAGTTAAAACCTCTCTCTCCTCACAGCTACTCCTCCCTGCAACAGAGTCAGAAAAGGTGGCGGAGGAGTGGAGCAGGGAAGGAGGTGAGAGGAGGCAGGAGCTGCCCCTTCTCCTGCTGAGGGCCCTGGCTGCTCCCCGGGCTGCTGGAGATGCCTCACCATGGAAAGAACAGGGCACATTTGTTGATTAATATATTGAAATGTACTTTCTAGTTTCTGAATCAAGACGGTGTTTCATTCCTTAAAATGACTCTAACCTTTTGAATTATCTGACAATAATTAGAAAATTCTTGAGCCTGTCAGAGTTTTCATTCACAGACAAGGTAAGAACTTCCTCTGTGAAATCAATTTCTAAGGGATAATAGGAGCCCAAGGGAAAATGGCTCTGGCTGCCCTGTGTGCTGAGTGTTCTCATCACGCACCGTAACCAGCAGTTGGCCTGTGTGTCCTGTGCAGAGCCCTGTGAGCTTCCAAAGACAGCAGCTCTGCTGTTTCCACTGTGCGTTCCCAGCCCGGCTCAATGCGTGGCAAATACAGGTTACTGAATACATATTTTACATTAGTTGGATGAAAAATTTAGCATAAGGCTGAAAATCTCCAGTATTCAAGTTAGTGCATATGTGTAGTGGGTGGTATTTGGTGGGTATGTGTGGTATACATGTGGGGGTGGTGTTGTGTTGTGTGGTGAGCGGTGTGTGGTGAGTGTGGTGTGTGGTCTCTGTAGTGAGTATGATGTGAGATTATGTGTGGTATGTAGTGTGTGTATGGCATGTACGATGTGGTGTGGTGTGTGGTGTGATGTGGGTGGTGTGTGTGGTCTCTGTGGTGAGTGTGATGTGAGGTATGTGTGGCATTTAGTGTGTTTGTGGAGTGTGTGTGGTGTCGTATAGTATGGTATGTGTGATCTGTGTGGTACGGTGTGTGTATGGTGTGGTGTGGTATGTGGTGAGTAGTGTGTGTGGTGTGTGTGTAATGTGGGTGGTGCATGTGGTATAGTAGTGTGGTATGTGTGGTGTGTGTGTGGTGTGTGTCTGCGTGCTGTGTTGTGGATGGTGGTGTGGTGTGTGGTGTATGTGGTATGTGTGGTGTGGTGTGGATGGTAGTGTTGTGTGTAGCATGTATGGTGTGGTGTGTGTGGTCTCTGGTGAGTGTGATGTGAGGTATGTGTGGTATGTAATGTGTGTGTTTGTGGTATGGTGTAGTGTCTGTGTGGTAAGGTATGTGTGTAGTGTGGTGTGTGTGAGGTGCGGTATGTGGTGAGTGGTGTGTGTGTGTGTGTGTGTGATGTGGGTGATTTATGTGGTATGGTGATGTGGTGTGTGTGGTATGGTGATATGGTGTGTGTGGTATGGTGGTGAGTGTGTGTGTGTGTCTCTCTGTGTCTCATGTATGTGTATAAGCATCACGTTATTTTACCCCAAGGACCCACTCTTGGCAGGATTGTGGAGCCTCCCTTCTTCCCTTCCTCTGGGACTCCATGTCCTTCCCGTTGTGAAGCACAGGGCACGGGGACCTGCAGCCACCATTAGCCGCAGGGTTTAAGGCACAGTGGGAGGAAGCCTGTCCTTCCAGAGTCCACTGGAAAAGAGCACAACAAAATTAACTCACGTGGTAGAGAGAGAGAAGCAAGTCCAGGCCAAGACTAAAGCAAACTTGGACCTTTGAGCTAAGCAATGTCAAGGCCAGCCTCCAGCCGCAGGTGTCCTGCAGAGGACAGGGCCAGACCTCACAGTATTGGGACCGTGGGCTCTGTGGAAACTGGGACAGGCTGGACACCCAGTGAGCCATGCAGGATCACGTCCTCATGAGAAGGCTGGAGTGTCTGTGGTAGGAGGCAGGAGGTGATGGCTGGAGGAATCGCCCAGCACCTCACAAGCATAGTCTCAGTGCAGGCTGCCTTAACAAAGCATCATGGACAAGGAAGCTTATAAACAAATCCACCTTATTTCTCACAGTCCTCGAGGCTGGAGCATGAAAGATCATGGCACAGCACCAGCAGACTGGTGTCTGGTGAGGGTTCTTTCCTAGTTGAGGAGTGGTACCTTCTGACTGTGTCCTCACATGGGGGAAGGGGCGAGGCAGCTTTCTGGATCCCTTTTACAAGGGCACAAATCCCATTCACCAGGGCTCCACCCTCTGACTTCATCACCTCCTAACACCATCACCTTGGGAGTGAGGATTTATTTTCAAGGACACACACATTCAGTCCCATAGTGGTGCCTTTGTCTAAGTACAGACGTGACTCTCAGGAGTTCTTGCCATTTGAGCACAAAGCTTCCCATTCAGTGGGACTTTGCTGGTTCTGTCAACTGAGGTATGATGAGGTTCCTAAATTTGGAAAAGGGAGCCTTATTCTCATAAAGGGCTACAGGCTGCGAGGTGGCCATTCTTACTGCCTGGGAAGCATAGCCTCAAGTCAGAGGCCAGAAACAGGCATTTGGAGGGAGAAGCTAAGGGCATGGGAATTCATGCTGAGACAGGAGGTCAAATATGCATCTTCAGTAGGCTACAGGTAGAGTCATTCATATTTATGAGGAAAGCCACAGGTTTGTGCTGTTGACCTTCATGCCTCTTCAGAGGACCCATGTTCAACAAATGGCAGCCTTACTTAGCGTGATCCAGGGTGTAGTTCTTGGCTCTCTGATGTCAAAAGGTGCAGCAGAGGACACAAAGACCCTTACTGTGCATCCACCTAGACTTGTCAGAGCCACTCAGTGACCAGTGGTCTCTTATCAGGAAGAAATGCTGGTGGGTTGTTCTGCAGAAACCTCAAAAGGTAGGGTCAGCATCAGGTGGTTGGTTGATGTCAGTGGTGGAGTCTTTTGAAAGGGCTGGTTTCTATTTGGTGTTAGGGAGAAAGCCTAATCGTGGTTAGCAAGAGAGAGGGTAGAACCAGGCATGTCTGACCTCTCATCCCATCACGGCTAGAAATTCAGTCTCCAAAATTACTCTTGGGTCCCCTTGGCCAAGAGGTGGTCCATTCAATCAGTTGGGTCTTAGGATTTTATTGTTAGCTTACAGTTGTAAATGCCATTAGATCTAGGACCAGACACCTGGGGTCAGCTTAGGTGTCCGTTCTGAATACCTGCGCTGGGACTGGAACTAGGAGGAAGGAAGGTGGACAGCAGACACTGCCATGTACTTGTGTGAGGCGAAGGCACGGTTTATCTCAACTTATATGGAGCCTTGGTTTTAACATCATCTCTTGGGCACACTTAGGTGAAAATAAGGGTAGACTCTTACTTTAGTTCAAAATTAGCCTATGCTAATTACTTGCATGCCTTGAGATAATTGTGTTAAACATTTTTAAATATAATAGTAACTTATTGCAGAAAGTCACTCCTTGGAACACATCCACACACACTCACTCATGTTTTCACATCTTTAAAATGAAGTCCCTCTCCAGCACCTGTTGTTTCCTGACTTTTTAATGATTGCCATTCTAACTGGTGTGAGATGGTATCTCATTGTGGTTTTGATTTGCATTTCTCTGATGGCCAGTGATGGTGAGCATTTTTTCATGTGTTTTTTGGCTGCATAAATGTCTTCTTTTGAGAAGTGTCTGTTCATGTCCTTCGCCCACTTTTTGATGGGGTTGTTTGTTTTTTTCTTGTAAATTTGTTTGAGTTCATTGTAGATTCTGGATATTAGCCCTTTGTCAGATGAGTAGGTTGCGAAAATTTTCTCCCATTTTGTAGGTTGCCTGTTCACTCTGATGGTAGTTTCTTTTGTTGTGCAGAAGCTCTTTAGTTTAATTAGATCCCATTTGTCAATTTTGGCTTTTGTTGCCATTGCTTTTGGTGTTTTAGACATGAAGTCCTTGCCCATGCCTATGTCCTGAATGGTAATGCCTAGGTTTTCTTCTAGGGTTTTTATGGTTTCATGTCTAACGTTTAAGTCTTTAATCCATCTTGAATTGATTTTTGTATAAGGTGTAAGGAAGGGATCCAGTTTCAGCTTTCTACATATGGCTAGCCAGTTTTCCCAGCACCATTTATTAAATAGGGAATCCTTTCCCCATTTCTTGTTTTTGTCAGGTTTGTCAAAGATCAGATACTTGTAGATATGTGGCGTTATTTCTGACGGCTCTGTTCTGTTCCATTGATCTATATCTCTGTTTTGGTACCAGTACCATGCTGTTTTGGTTACTGTAGCCTTGTAGTATAGTTTGAAGTCAGGTAGTGTGATGCCTCCAGCTTTGTTCTTTTGGCTTAGGATTGACTTGGCGATGTGGAGAAATAGGAACACTTTTACACTGTTGGTGGAATTGTAAACTAGTTCAACCCTTGTGGAAGTCAGTGTGGCAATTCCTCAGGGATCTAGAACTAGAAATTCCATTCGACCCAGCCATCCCATTACTGGGTATATACCCAAAGGACTATAAATCATGCTGCTATAAAGACACATGCACACGTATGTTTATTGCCGCATTATTCACAATAGCAAAGACTTGGAACCAACCCAAATGTCCAACAATGATAGACTGGATTAAGAAAATGTGGCACATATACACCATGGAATACTATGCAGCCATAAAAAAGGATGAGTTCATGTCCTTTGTAGGGACATGGATGAAATTGGAAATCATCATTCTCAGTAAACTATCGCAAGAACAAAAAACCAAACACCGCATATTCTCACTCATAGGTGGGAATTGAACAATGAGAACACATGGATACAGGAAGGGGAACATCACACTTCGGGGACTGTTGTGGGGTGGGGGGAGGGGGGAGGGATAGCATTGAGAGATATACCTAATGCTAGATGACGAGTTGGTGGGTGCAGCGCACTAGCATGGCACATGTATACATATGTAACTTACCTGCACATTGCGCACATGTACCATAAAACCTAAAGTATAACAATAATAATAATAATAATAATAAGATTAAAAAAAAGAAAAAAAAAATTAAAAAAAAAAAAAAAAAAAAAGAAGTCCCACACAGCCTACTTGATTAACTCCATGTTATAATTTAGAACTAATTTTCAAGGTATCATGAGGTTTGAAGGTCAAAGACAAGACTGACAGGTTGAACCACTTAACAGATTCCTGGGGCAAGTTGCCCCGACTCCCTTGCTGTCATCTCTCCACATTCAGCCACTGCACCCAGCACAGGCCCCACTGACGTTCTCACATTCCTACGGTCGTTGGTGACCCCGTTTGCAGTGGCCCTCAACATTTTATCATATTTACACTCTCCTCACAGATTCATAGAATGAAAGCATGAATACATGAACACACTTTGTTTCCCCGCTAAGCTTTAAAAGCCTTGTTTTCAGCTCCACAGTAATTCTGTTTTGATTACAACAGCTACAAACCTGCAGGAAGTGTTACCCAGAGGCCTACCTCTGAGATAAGGCATCTTCAGCTTCCCAGTACCCACAAAGATAAGGGAACATAAGAAAAAGAAGATTCACAACTATCCTGTCTCTAACATTTATAGCCATTCATTTATTTGTAAATTAAGTCTGTGATTTTATTCAATATTTATTCATTTACCTCATCCACTATTTCCTTCTCAAACATGTACTGCTATTAAACATCTTCTACTGGATATCTGTTGACACACTGATGAATAGGCATCATACTAAACCATCTCATAGATATTTAAGTTCTTTTTAATGCATGGGTAAGAATCCACTGACTAATAAAAATGATCACTTATTTCAAAGTCCTATGAATACATTGCACTTACATTAAATACAGGCAAAGAAAATTTAGATGTATGTTTGTGTCTGCCCCTTTCAGCTTCATAACTTCTCAGGGTGCCCATGCTCAAGAAATGGTGGCCTTACTTATCATAATCAGGGGGTGGAGTTCTTGGCCCGCTGATGTCCAAAGGTGCAGCAGAGGACACAAAGACCCTGACCTTGCACCCACCCAGACTTTTCAGTGGTCTTGGTGGCTGTGGTCTCCTATCAGGAAGAAATCCTGGTGGGTTGTTCTGTGGAAACTCCAAAGGGATTTTCATTGCCAGTTTTCATACTCTAAAACACTTTAGTTGGAAATAAAAATATAGGTTAAAAAAATCTCTTTGGATAAAAAAGGGGAAAGTTGTACTGGGAATTCATTCCTGTTTCTAATTAAATTAGGAGATCAAAATGTATGACAAAGTAAGGAAATGTCCAGTGGAAGAGTATTCACATCCACCCCATGTTACATTTCTTATCTCTTCTTTCTTCTGTCATCCTGCCTGGATTCCTTGGTGGTGGCGTTCACAGCTCTGGAGCCTGTTCCGACACTGGAAGAAAATCCATTACCAGGCATTGCTCCACCATCCTCCTGAGACCACACCCAGTGGCCTCGCCATGACTGTCAGCAGATAGAAGGAGGGGTTGGGAGAGCCCTGTGATCCTAGGGTTAGAGCAATACTCTCCCCAAAGCTACCTGACATGGAGTCATTCTGTATTATTAAAGATAATGCACTGCAAATCACAAAATGACCATTTGCTTGAGTTTCACTTTATAACCAGTGCCTTGGTGTAATATAGCTGCAGTTACAGTAACTATTATAAAGTATTGGTATCAAAGACAGAGTTGAAGGGACAAAGGAGGTATTTAAATAAATTAATCAGAGAACAGAGGAGATAGAGTCTTCCCTATCCCCAAGACCGTGGCCTTGGTTATCTATTTGTAACCAAGGTGACTTGGTTATCTATTTGTAAATTGTTTGGTATAAGCTATTGTGTTAAGAATAGAGAAACAGGTCTTGAGATGAGAAGCAGTCCTGTTGGTCTTAAAAGACCCTGTACTTTTGGGCATTGATCCAGAAGGAAAGCATTCTATTTAATGCTCAGTTACATCTATCCTCAAGACCCTGTGAGTGTGAGTGTGTCTTCATAGGCACTAAGCAAACTAACATTATTTTGAGTACAACTCAGGCCTCAAAGCCAGTTTCCACTAGGTTGAGCAGGAAGCCTGAGTCTCTCACCATGTCTGGTTGCTGTTGAGGCGTCAAGGGCAATCTGGAGTTAACTGCCTCTCATTCTTGCTTTGTGTTTCAGACAGGACTAAATGAGAGATCAGGACTTCAAGGCAAAGGACGAACCTGGGAGATAATTTAAATGTCATTAATTCGTTAAGATTCTTAATCTTATTTTTCTGAATAGTTGATTAAATAGGTAGTAACACTTTTGGTTATATGCCTGGGAACATCTCAAAAAATTGATAGACTTTCTGAGCTCCTCATGGGCAAGGCCTATTTTAGAATAATTCATATCTGTCAACTTGTAAATTATTCATTTTTTGATTAATATGCTAATTAAACATTTGCTGTTAAAAAGGTATAAATATCTTTCATTGCCTAAAGTAATTAGAATATGTAATTATTTAAGCATTATAATTCTGATGTTAAATAATTACTATGAGAGAAAAGGGAAGAAGATATAAAAATATGCTTGATATAATTTCAAATGTTGGACCAAATAACAGTATTTCATGTTGTTTATGTAAATATAGACATATGCTTTGGAAGGCTGTAATACCTATTTCCTTTTGGACGAGTCATCAGTTTTCATTTCACTGACAATCTAGAAAAGTAATTTTTGCTCTTCTCTAGCCTCTTTTAAAAAGAAAATATAAATTATTTCAATCCATCTATCATGTAACTGTGTGTATTTTATTTTAAACTTTATTCAACAGTGAATTTTTAAATGACTATTATGACCAAGTGTGATACCAAGTGCTGGGGATGCCAAGTTGACCAGGGCTTGGAGTGATCCACACAACTTGCAAATTTTTGGGGTATTACTTGGATCACTAGAGTACAGAATCTTGCCCATCTAGTAGGCAATAATGTGTAAACTTTAGATCATATGACTTTATCCGGTAAAAAAAAAATCATTGATACATACTCTATAATATGTGTACATGTATTCCTATAATAAATACATGTTTTATTACTATAAGCAAAAATTTTAAGGTCAATTTTTGTGTGAGATTAGGCTTTGACATTCCCAAATTTGCAAATTGATGAATGCATAGAAAAATATCAAAACCCATGTCTTTATCACTAACATATTTTCATCTATGGATCTGAGCCACTTAACTTATATTCTAAAGAAAAGCATAATTTCTAGATTTTAGTTATTCATTCATCTATCCACCAGTATGACACTTGCACGTTTCTTAATAAATTCAATATGTAAGGGTAAAATATACATGTTGGATGAATTAGATAATGAATAATTGTGGCTCTAAATCCATAATTAAAATAATCTTATTGATTGTTTTGGTTTTGGGGTTCTAAGTGTCTATAATACGATTGAAAGTGAACTTGTACGAGGCATTTGAAAGAAAGTTCTGCCATGTTCTTATTGATGACTTTGTAATATCATCTTTAATCCATGTCTTCTAGGTATACATTTTCAAACCACTTGTACATGTTTCTGTGTTACTTAATTAAAGCCAAATAATAGAATCTGTAAATCCTATTAACCAGGCACCCAGGGATGTATATTAACAAGTTAAAAGAGTCAGTAGAGTCCATCTGTCATGGAGCTCTGCCCTTCCCTGGGCACAACTCACATGTCAGATATGACACTTGGTTATGGGTGAAAGTACCAGTCTCAGTAGTAAATCAATTATTAATGTAGTTTTAAAAATAATTTAGATAAAAATTATTATATTTCCGAATTTAATGTGTTCTTCTTATAACTCAGTTGGTCACCTTGCACATCTCAGAACCATGTGCACATATGTTTAAAAACAGCACATTAAAGTACAGCCAAATGCCACTTTCTTCCACTAAGATGTTCCTAAGCCTGCCATCCTGAAATCCTGACTTCTTTTAATACCTCATGATCTTTTACTGGCTCTGGTTTGTGACAACCACTTTAATTTCGTGAAATAACAGCTAATATGTAATACTTGCTAATCACAGGCATTCCCTTTATATCTTCCAATGATCTGGTGCCACTGAAGATCAGAAATCTTCTCCTATTCATGTTCACATCATCCTAGCACCTAACTGTGAACTGTATGCCATGAAGTTTCTTTATAAATGCCAATAAAAGAATGAGCAAATATCCTATCTGATCTAAACCTTCCAGTGTATACAGGACAAGATAGGATAGGTGGCCTTGAGACTCCATGGAGCATGACATGACTAAGACAAGGGAACAAGGGGACAATTGTGGTTTTTGGTGCAGAGAAGAACCCTGGGCCAGGACTCATGTTTTTTATCCAGAACCCCTGTGTAACATTTAGGTGATGTAGATGGCTCTTTGTCATTTGTCTTTTTGCTTTATTGATAGAGTATCTTCAAATGCAAACAGAAGAGATTGTAAAGCGCATTTGTGGGCAGGGGTGGTAATTTTTCTGGATCAGAATAAAAAATATAACTAAGTATCTTGAATACAATTTGTCTTATAGTGTATGTAACTCTATACATAATAACACGTAGTGGAATCACTAGAACCCGACACACTCAGATTGAATCTCTGAGCTATTATCTGTGGCCAGATAACTGGTGAAGTTACTTCTCCTGTCTATGCCTCAGTTTCCTCCTCTGTAAAATGGATGTGAGCATACCAACCATCAGACATAGTTGTCAGCCTTGTATGAGGTGACGAATGTTGATCTTTGAACTATTCCCCTAATTATAATTGAGCAAGAATCAAACTATTACCAAGCTTATTTCGTTAAGAAAAACATTGTCATTTTAAAAATAACATTGAAAAATTAGCCCAAGACAACAATTCAAGAGCTGAGAAGAGCTTCCAAGAGTGAATACAGTTTTTATAAAAAGGAATAAATAAATAAATCGTTGAGGGAGACAGCCCCACAGTAATTGTTAGGGAAAAATACAAAAGAAAAGTAGACAAGTGATACACATTTTCTTTTCTTAATATGTTTTCTTAAGATTTGCTGCTTCCTATATTATTGTTGTAAAATGTTACTGTTAAACTCTTACGAATTTCTTCATTTTTTAAAAGCAAAGCCTGTCAAGTGGTTCATGAGCTGAAATATGGAAATAAACAGCCAAAGAACCAGGAAAAATCTTAGGACCTAAAAGGTGCCCAGGTAGAGCAAATACACAGTTCATACACTGTAAGGGCAGCAAGGGTCGTTTATAAAGTAATATTGAGCATATCTGAGTTTTTAGAATTTCTTTGTTGTTTTGCATTTGCCTCCTTTACCCAACAATAGACAGAGGCTAATGAACAGGTGTACTCCAAATGCCTGAACTCCAAAAGAGAAAACAATATTTGTAAAAGATAACATGAAATAGTCAAATGAAGACATGTCCTTGCTGTGGTACATTTTTCCCATTAGGAAGAGGGATTTGTATAGAGAACAGGCATTTCTCACCTCACTTGGCCCCACCCTTCTCTCTCAAAGGATGGTCTCTGGACTATTTGCATCAGTCTCCCCTGGGAATTTGTGAGAAATCCAAATTCTTGGACCCATCTAAAACTAACTAGAGCTGAAAATCTTAAGGTCAGGCCCAGCAATCTGCATTTGAATGATCCCTCTAGGTGGTTCTGATGTACATTCAAGTTTGAGAACCACTGTTCTATACACTTGACACATTAAAATATGAGTGACCATCCTCACATTTACACCACGCAGCATCAGGACTGGAGGGTGCTGGTAGCCCAGGATGCTACCTGAGTTGCTCTATGAACATCTTTGTTTACTACCTGTGCCTTATTGTTGAATTTTAATATAAATAGCTGGCTAGCTAGACAGACACAGATGTAGATACAGATAGTAGATGCAGAGAAGTGTAGACCTGTATTTCAGCTCCAAGTTAGTGATTAATCACAGAGAAGAGAACCCAAGACAGGATGGAAATAGACTTGGATTCCTATGGAGCAGAATTTGAATGAAGGTTGTTTGCTTCCTTCTCTTCTCTCTCTCCAGTCTCCCATAGTGATTCATTCTCCCCACACCCCTCCAAGCTGATTGTTGTTTTATCAACATATGTGAAATGAACATGCAGATTAAAGAATCTCTTAGGTAAAGGTAGACAAGCTTTTCCAACCCATTTATTTTAGTGAAGAGAAAACCAAGTCTCAGAGAGACCCCTCTTGCTCAACTGGGTTTTACTAACTCTTTGGAGTGCCTCAGAGAACTAGCAAGAAAATTCTCTGTTTTCTGCTCTATGAGTACTGGAAAACAATGCTATTTACCCAGGGAACACTCAACAAAGAGCAGCTGTTGGTGCCACTCAGCCTGAATGCAGGCATCTTGATAACAATAGATGGCAAAGCTAAAGTTCACAAAGGTGAAGATTTAATTCTCTTCTCAGGCTTCAGGCTATTTATTTTCATAATGCCTGAAATGCTCTCTACATCTTTGAGGAAATGCACAATCTCAGTGCCTTTTTCAGAAAAAAGAAAAAGTACAGCATTATTCTGAAGAGTAACTACATTTAAAATATGTTAATCTAAATTATAAAAAATTATCTATAAAATTTTTATATAATAATTTTGCAAAAAATAAGAAATACATCTTTTTCATTAAACTTATGAATAAAATAAAAAAGATTATTCATTCCTTTCTTCTCCAGAGATTTGCATAATGTGTAGCTATAATAGATGCTCACTAAATCTGTTAATTGGATGATAGAATGAATTAATACAGAAAAAAACCCTCACTGTTCATGAGTTGAGTCTCAATTTCTAAGAATTCATTTATTCATGACATCTTATCACACCACCATCTGAGATAGAAGGTAATATTTGATTCAACGAATTTCTATTGAGTATCTAATATATACTCAACACAGACTTCTAAACAAATACTTGTCAGTGTTGGGTAATAAATGCAACAAAAATAGTATTTACTTAGCACTAAAATAATACAGGTGGTAGGATTTATTTTTTCCATAGGGTCAAGAAATTCTTGTACCTAAAAATAAAATTGAAGCTAGTTTTGAAGAGTGAGTGTGAGTAGTGAAAGCCAGAAAATGGAGGGCCTTTCAGGAGCTAGGAAGGGTGTGCACCAAGGTTTAGCCATCCAAAGTTGGCATCTTGCATCTGCTCTGCTGTGTTTTTTGAACGAACGACAGTGGTCCAATTTCTGGAATTGATCAAGAGGTACTTTTTTTTTTTTAACCACGTTTGAAGGAAAAGCCTATAAATCCAACAAACGCTTATTCCAAGACACCTTTCTGAATGTTTCCTTGGATACTGGATGTAGATGCCCTCCAAGAAACCAACTCCTCTATGAACTACTTAAGTAGTTCTCTGTGTATATACAGTCCTTGAAACAAACGATGTTATCTTATTTTCAATGATAAACTGCCTGCTCTTCCCTTCTCTCCTAGCACTGTCCTGATATTTTCTGTAATTGTGTTAAACGGATTCATTCTAAGAACACCTTTACTGTAATTATCGTTAAGGAAATGAACTTCACACCAAGTATCCAGACCTGCAAGATTTTATCGGAACATCAATGTTGAATTACTAGTTTGTAACATTGGCCAGGTTGGTGAAAAAATAAGTGCATGCAAGCCAGACTGAAGAGATATGAATCAGCAAGCCCTGATTACTGGAAACAGCCTTTGAGATCCTTTGCTAGGCATTATGCTGTACGGTGTCTCTTGAATTGCTACCTGGCATCATTGGCAATAAAATGTCCTTGCAGAAACGTATAGTTTCCTGATGAGCACGCACTCACAGCAGAAAACAAGGAATATCGTCTTACTTCATTTGATTCATTACCTACATGTTCTTTCATGCAGTAGATTTGCAGAGGTTTTATTACATTTAGAATTTCAGGAGATATTTTATAACGCTCATTAAAAGGATTATACAAGGGAGAATGTCTTTCTCATGAAGAACTGCACTAAAGCCAGTTACTACACCAAGATGTACCATAGACTGGTTAACTTGTGGGTTAAATGACATCCTCCTATGATAATAATGACTTGCAGAAATATACTAATCCTTTATTTTTACTTTTATTATTTTTTTTTAGACAGGGTCTTGCTCTGTCACCTAAGTTGGAGAGCTGTGACGATCTCAGCTCACAGC
This sequence comes from Pongo pygmaeus, assembly GCF_028885625.2. NCBI lineage: Eukaryota > Metazoa > Chordata > Mammalia > Primates > Hominidae > Pongo > Pongo pygmaeus. Next base: position 128,934,421 of record NC_072385.2, read on the forward strand.
AACTGCCTTCTCCCAGGCTCAAATGATCCCCCCACTTCTCAGCCTCCCAATTACCTGGGACTACAGGCATGCACTAGCACTCCCAGCCAATTTTTGTACTTTTTGTAGAATGGAGATTTTGCAGTGTTGCCCAGACTGGACTTGAACTCCTGAGCCCAAGTGATCCACCTGCCTGCCTTGGCCTCCCAAAGTGCTGGTATTACAGGCATGAGCCATGGTGCCTGGTCTAATCCTTAATGTTTATTGAGAACATGTTTAGAAATGCCAGTTAGTAAGTGAAAGAGCCATGATTCAAACACTGCTGCTGCCAAAGCCCAGATGCTTTCACCTTCTGTGTATACTTGTATGTGGGGGTAGAAGGAGGATGTTCTCTGTCTACACTAGCCAGAAGCACAACTGCATGTCTTCAACTCCCTCATCCCTTACCCTTTGTTCTCATCACACTAATCTTTCTTGGGTCCTCTGTCACCTAAACAAGCTGAGTCCCAGTTTACTCATAAAAAAAAAAAAAGGAGTAATAATTCTTATTGCATAGGGTCATTCTGAAGGTTAAATGTAATCATGTCCGTTGATTGCTCAGTGCATGCAAATTTAATTTTGTCTCCATTTTGTGCCTCCTTGTTATGAAAATTTGCTTAAGGGATTGTGCTTATTTCTGTGTTTATTGTTGTTGTTTCAATCATGTTGGTGTTTAGGATCATTGAGGACCCGTGACTACCTTCTTGATTCTAGCTACAGGAGTATTAATATAAATGGGGAACAGACTCTGACTCCAGGGTCTTCATAAGTGGAGTGCAAGGTACACAGAAACAACTCTGTGTGTTAAGCTCCACAATAGCAATGTGAGGTAAGGTCTGGGAGGTCACAAAGAATAAATAAGCAATTGTACATGCAAGTCCTAGCGAAAGAGTGTGGTCCTGATGTTAACACCTTTTCTTCTCCATTTTATTGCCTTAGGCTATTAGTTACTTAGCACATAGCCCTAATAGATATTGATAAGACATAGTTATCAGGGGCAATGCAATACATCAAAAGACTCTCCTCTGAATCTTGTTTTTTAAAAATATATTGTTGGTTTATAGGTTTATAAAGTATATTAAAAATGGATCTACTGTGTTAAACAAGTAAAAAGTAAATTTATTTTGTCATTCCTTGTTAACTACATTAATTGATAGTATCTATCTATTTGTAGACAGTCTTATTGTTAAGACTTTTAAATAATGAGTCTGGGCTGCCCAGAATTGCTGACACTTACTGAACAAATAAAATAAGGTTTCTGTCAAATGTACTTTTCAAGTGATATTTCCCATGATTCTGACCATATGCTATTGCAGTGTCATTTCCTTGGTATCATGGAAACTTGTGCTTCCATTTTCCATGCTGGGGATGTTGCAGGGCTTAGGACCTTTGCCACCAGGAGAATGTACAGCTGACAACACCAGCTCTGTGGCCACTGGGCTCTACTGCAACCTGGGACCTCCCAGATAGTAATCATCCGGGACAGGGCTGGTCTGTAGCAGCTCCTCTATCTACCCTTGAGAGAAAGATTGCAGGGAGTGAGATAACAGAGTCGATTTTCCTAGGGTAAAAGCTCTCAAAAGTAAACATTCCAAAGCATTGTATATCTGTGTCTATTTTTCTTTAGTCTTAGATTACAAACAGGCAAACATTTCCTGGGAGTGTTGATAGCACAAGTGTGGCTCGCAGAGTAGAAAGGATTTTTCATGTTACCATGGGGACACCTGAGTGTGAAAAAATATAACCTCCCCCTCCCCTTAGCTCTTAAGATAAGTGCAGAGCTTGAAGCCTTTTATCTGTGGCCATTTATTTATTTTTATATGTCTTTTAAAAACTACAACTTGCTTCATTTTCTTTCATGACAATTTCATGAAAGGCAGTGTCTTTAAAACAGCGGTGTCTTTACTGCAGTGTGAGTTTTCATGGCGGTGGATGGACCCCTTGCTGGACGTCAGCCCTGCCCCTGGCATGCATAGCCCTGAGCCCGGGCTCCTGCCCCACAGAGACAAGCAGTGGAATGAGAGCGGCACCACCAGGGCTCAGGACTCTGTGAGTCCCCCTGCATCCAGATCCCAACTCTCCTGCTTCAGAGGACAAACATGGCTCCAACTTTCTTGCAACTGAGAAAATGTTAGTCAATTGCCTAACACACAGAGGTGAACTGTTGATGATTACTCGTTATAGATGAAGTGACTTTTGACCCAGCATAAACCCTAGCAGATTGCACACCCACCCTGTCTCTTGAGTCAAAAGACGCTGTGCCGCCCAGATGCACTGGCCGGCAGAGGAGCAAAGGCGGCTCCCTGGAGGGAGAGAGGATGGTCCATGTCCTGGGGGATCCAGGCATCCCCCCTCCCTTCTAAGGGGACATAGAACATCTGAGGAAAGTTGATAACTTTCTCAAGAATCAGCTCATTTCAGCACAAATCTTGATGTATAGATTTGCTTAATAAAATGAATTTATGAATGAGGAATGAGGGACGTCATGCTGAGAAGTTTCATTCAAAAAACACCGAAGAAGAATCCCATCCACTGAGGACGCAGAAAGTGGTCAGAAAGTGTCACTTTCACACAACCGGTAAGAAAAAGTTAATATAGTTACAGAATTATCACTTGTCCGAGTCCCCTAAGGAAGTGAAAAAACCCACAGACGAGAGAAGGGACTCAGAACCCCGTTCACATTTGGCAGAGTTGGGAGGTGAAGGTGACAGACATAAAGGCACTGAAGAAGGCTGTGGACATTTCTTGCCTTCTGAAAGCCAGGTGTAGGCCGATGGCACAGAGCCTGGGTCCCCAGAGCCTCAGAGAGTCCTCACTCAGGAGTGCCTGCCCCTGGGGCAACAGCCCCCCACCTCCCACCGCTCCAAGGCCTGGACTACCACACTTGGTTCAGTTGGCCAGATTCGAGGAATAGTGAATATATTTACCGTCCTTCCAGAAGCAGAAAGGCCCTAGAATATTTTAATTCCTCTCTTCTTGTCTTGATTATCTGTAATAGTTTTGAGTATTTTATCTGCATTGTATTTTAACCTGATGAAATGCTGGTATTATTCTAAGTCAAGCTTATTTATATTAATCACATACTCATCATTTCTTCCCTCTTTATTCCTCCTTCAGAACTTTCATCCGGGTTTACTTTCCTTCAACCTGAAATACAACCTTTAACATTTCTTTTAAAGCAGATCTTCCGGTGGTTCATTCTCTTATTTTTTGTTTGTCTGGATTTTTTTTTTCCCTGTCCTCATTCTTAAATTAGGTCATATAATTACAGGTTGAGAAATGTATTTTCTTAGCACATTGAAGGTACCTCACTGAAATCTGGTTTCCATTCTTGACATTAAAAATCCTGTTGGCCAGGCATGATGGCTCACACCTGTAATTCCTGCACTTTGGGTGGTCAAGGTGAACGGATCACTTGAGCTCAGGAGTCCAAGATCAGTCTGGGCAACATAGCAAGACCCTGTCTCTACCTACCGCCCCCACTCCTCAACAAAAAAAATCTTGTCAATTTAACTCTGGCTCTTTTGCAGATACATGTCTTTTTTGTCTTGCTACTTTCTAGGATTTATTTCTACACTATCAATTCTGTTCCATTTATTTATAATTTCGCTTATTGTAGTAAATTTCAGTGATATTTCTGATGTTGAACATGTTTCTTGCATTACTGAGATAAATACAAGTTAATTAAGGTGTATATTTTAATACAACATTTATTTGTTCATCTAATACGTACTTAAGGGTTTTGCATTTATAATCATAAAAGAAATAAGTTCTGAAGTTTTTCATTTTCCTCCTTCATTTTTATAATCAAACTTGTATTAACATAATAAAATGTTCATTTTATTAAATAGTAAGGGTAGGGAGAGGAAAAAGTGTGTTTATAAGATCTTTGATAACTGTTTCAAATCCATTTAAGATTGTTAGTCTACTCAGGAATTTTTTTTTTTTCAACCCATTGTTAACATTCTGTATTTTCTAGCAACTCATCTATTACACTTGGACCACCAAAGTTATTCATATATACTTATTTTATTTATTTTTTCTATAATCTCTGTTATCTGCTTGGCTGTTTCCCAATTTCTTAATTTATTGTTATATTTTCTTCTGTTTTTCTTTTCTTTTTTTGCAATGTATGGTGCAAGAGCTTGTTACATCCAACAACTGGGGTTGTTAAACTTCTTAATTGCTTTGTTTTTGACATTATTTGATGAGCTGGGCTTATAAAACTCCTTTATTGGAGTTTTTTTTTTCAGGCTTTACTTTCTGTTAAACTGATTTCTGCCTCATATTTATTATATTTGTCTTTTCTACTTTCTTCAGTAGTTTAATTTGTTCATCTTCCAACAATTTCTTTTGAAACCCTAGCTCATTCATATATTCTAACAAATGTAAAGGTATGAAATTATTTTCATGATCTGATGTTAGTATGTGCTCCAAATTCTGACACATAGCGTTTACATTGTTGATTTATAATTATTTCCCAATTTCCTCAATGTTGTTTCTCAACTCAAATTATTTTGTAATGTTATATAATTTTCAGATACCTGAAATTTCTTTTCGCTTTCATTTCGTTAGCATTTTCTCATTTTATTGCATTCAATAAAGTGGGTATAAAGTTGATCCTTGGAAATTAATGTGTGTGTGTTTGTGTGTGTGTACACTAGTGCCCAGTAAAATTTCATGAATAATTCGTATATTATTTTAAAAACAAAGTCTGTTTTCTGTAAAGTTCATGCACACACATATGTATATATATATAAAACCTTATTGTTTTTCATATCTTCTATGTCTTTGCTTATTTTTTACTTTCTTGTTCTACCTATTTAGGAAAGTTATGATAAAGAATTCCCAACTATATTTGTTAGTTGATATATTTTACCTGGTAATTTTACCTGTTGTTGCTTTATTATTTGGGGTCGGTTATGTTAAAAATTCACATGTTCATCATTATTATTTTTTCTTGACACATTTTTTTCTCTTGCTGATGTGAAATGACCCTTTCTATTCATTGTCATTTTTTGTCTTTAAATATATTTTTTGATAGTCAAAAAATATCTTGGCTCTATACTTTGCTCTATACTTCTTAGCTAACTTTTTTTAATTTTCAAACTTTATATATCTTATCTTTATGTTTTTAAGTATTTCTGTTATAGAAAACAAGGGCAGAGAATTGTATTGTATTTTTTTTTATTTCATTTTAAACAATCCCGAGATTTTATATTTTGGTTGGTGGATTAAATTCATTAGCATTTATTGTAATTACCAAATCATCATTCCCAAACATGCTTTATAACTCTATCTTTGTGTTTTCTACTATTTCTCACTCTCTTTTTTTATTTTTATTTTTTGGACATCAAGTACAAAAAATAAATGGATACTTCTGCTTACAGCATAAAATCATTATGGGTATATGCAAAATTCCTTTCTTAGTTTATGAACCCATTTACTATTTTATCTATTTGCTCGTTCATTTTTCCTTTTCTTATATTCCTGTCCTACATGCTCATTTTCTTCCCCACTGTAGAAGACCAGCTCATTGTGTTCAGTTGTGCCTGTCATTCTTATTTGACTATGATTTTGTAAAATATCTACTGTCGTTTTATACTGTGACTTTAATTGAGCAAAATACTGTAATATCATGCATCTCCTTCAATTTATTTCTTTTGTCTACTCTTAGTGCCATATGTTGAAGATTCATACATATTACTCCTAACCACCTTTTATAAGCTTAGACTCATATATCTCAGTGTAAACTGGCTATTTACACTAATGGCTACAACATCTCATAAGATACACCCAAATGGAAAGTCATCAGGTTTACTGAAAATGGGCTTTTCTTCCCACATAAACTATGACATAATCCCCCCACCCCCTGCCCAAGTATAAAAATCTCACAGTGAAAACAGAAATCTAAACTCTATTATGGACTAAGTCCGCACCTTCATTCACTGTATTAAAGTATTCAGTTAATCACCCAGTGCTGTAGGTTTTATTTCCTGAACGGGTCTCGGATCACTACCTGTGCCTAAGTGAAGTACCTAATTGCCTCTGTCTATATCATTGTAAAAATAATCTAAGAGCCCACCTCTTTAAGCCTCCAGAAGTGGCTCTCTAACATCTTACATGTTGTTTCTGGTGGACTTTCTAGAACACATGTCTGGTTGGCTTATGGGTCTTCAGTGCTTTCTCATCACTTATGGGTAAAGTTTCCTGGTTAAAACCAAACCCTCCCTGTTTTCCTCTTTTCACTTTTACCTAGACCCTATAATTCAGCCACACACAAAGGCTGCTGATCCCTGGGCCACCTGCTTTACACCTCCATGTTTTGCTGTGACAGTTTATCCACTGGGCTCCCTTCCTCATTCTTTTTTTTATTTTTTGTGCTTTGCAAAACTACTCATTTTAAAGGATTTAACTCAGAAATCTGCTCTTCTATAGAAGGCTATTCTCCTCTCACCTCCACCCCCAACCTAAGTTTAACCTTTCCTATGCTAGAGTCCCTTTGTTCTTACATTCAGTTTTCTCTGACATCACAGCATTCAAACTTGTGGCTTCCTTGCTTGGAATTCTCTTCCACAAGCTATTTGCAGAGGTCAACTTTTGCCCAAATACCACTTTATAAGAGAACCTCTCTCTGCAGTGCTATAACATGGCAACTCCCCTCCCATATACCCTCCCTCATTCATATCCTCCTTTAGTCTCCTTGACTTGTAATGTTCATGCATTGCTCTGCTGTGGTCTGAACCTGCAATAGTAATAGTCAATGAACTCAAGTGAATTTAACTCTGTTGCACTATGATTTCTCTTACTTTAAGTAGACCTCTAAATTAGAACACATTCTTTGTTATATCCCAATCAAAATGATGAAAACCTTCTAAAACCTCCATTACAAAGGTTATATACTGATTGTGAACGTTTGCAAAACATAAACATTGCACAAAAATACCAATAATAATTATTCATAAGCTTACCACTCAAAGGCAACCATTTATTTCTAGTATTTATCTATCATTGATTTATGTTCATTTTAATGCTTATCTAGTTGTTATCGTTCTATCTAAAGAATTGTATTTTCTGCACTTTTTTCATGCACATGCTATTATATATATATTCTTTGCAACTATAAACTCTTCATCAATATTACTTTTAAATTGTTGTACTTTATTCTGTTAAACATAAACATCAAAATATAGTTAATAATTTCAAAGCAGTTGGGACCACAGGCTATTTTCAATTATATAAACATCACACAAGATGTGTATTTTTTAAAGAAATAATTTTTCCTGCATTTTTATTCATTTCTTAAGATAGTCTCTTAAAAGTATAATTATCAAAATAAGAGATGTAAATTATTTTAGGTTTCTTTATGTATTACCCATTTAAAAAATAACTTTTCAAATGAGGTCTAAATTTCAAAAGTTCAGACCAATTATATGGTCTTACTGGGCCAATGTTATGGGCTTAGTGTCCTTATGAAACAGTTCCAAAGGAGCTTGTTCTTCCCTTCAACAATTTGAGGACGCAGGTAGGGGGCACTGTCTGTGAGCCAGAAAGCGGGCCCTCATCAGATGCCAAATCTGCCAGCACTTTGACTTTGGACTGCCTTTCCTCTGAAACTGTGAGCAATACACTTCTGCTGTTTACAAGCCACCCAGTCTATGTTATTTTGTTATAGCAGCCTGAACAAACTGACACTCAAATAGCTGTGGACTGTAACATATTAAAGATACATGTTCCTTTTTCAAGACAATGAGTTGTTTTATGTGTATTTATATGAATGAAATAATTAATCCTCTTAGTTTATTCACACAAGAGGAATGATCAAAGAGATTTTAATATAATTGCCCTGTGTATTAGTCAGTTCTCACGCTGTTATAAAGAAATACCTGGACCGGGTAATGTATAAAGAGAAAAGGTTTAATTGGCTTATAGTTCTGCAGACTGTACAGGAAACATAGCAGCTTCTGGGGAGATATCAGGAAACTTACAGTCACAACAGAGAGTAAAGGAGAAGCAGGCACATTTTACATGACTGGAGCAGGATAAAGAAAGACATGGGGAAGACGCTATACACTTTTAAACAAACAGATCCCCTGAGAACTCTATCATGAGAACAGTATCAAAGGGGGAAACCTGCCCCCATGATCAAATCACCTTCCACCGGGACCCACCTCCAACATTGGGGATTATAATTCAACATGAGATTTGAGTGGGGACACAGATCCAAACCATATCATTCCACCTCTGGCTCCTCCCAAATCTCATGTCCTTCTCACATTGCAAAATACAATTATGTCTTTTCAACATCCCCCAAAGTTTTAACTCTTTTCGGCATTACTCAAATGTCCACAGTCCAAAGTATCGTTGGAGACAAGGTAGTACCTTCCACCTATGAGCCTGTAAAATAACAACAAAAAAAGTTAGTTACTTCCAAGATACAATGGAGTTACAGTTGTTGGATAAATACTACAATCACAAAAGAGAAAAACTGGCCAAAAGAAAGGGGCTACAGGCCCTTTGCAAGTTTGAAACCCAGCAAGGCAGTCATTAAATCTTAAATTTCTAACATAATCCCCTTTGACTCCATCTCTCACATCCAGAACACACTGGTGCAAGGTGTGAGCTCCCAAAGCCTTGGGCAGCCCCCTCCCTGAGGCTTTGCAAAGTACAGCCCCTTCTACCACCTCAACTGCTTTCATGAGCTGGCATAAAGCACCTGTAGCTTTCCCAGGCACAGGGTGCAAGCTGTCGATTTATCTGCCATTCTGGGGCCTGGAAGATGGTGGCCTCTTCTCACAGCTCCTCTAGGTGGTTCCCAGTGGGGAATCTGTGTGGTGGTTTCAACCCCACATTTCTCCTCTCCACTGCTCTAGTAGAGGTTCTCTATAAGGTCCCTACCCCTGCAGCAGGCTTCTGCCTGGACATCCAGGCTTTTCCATATATAGTCTGAAATATAGGCAGAGGCTCCCAACCCTCAATTATTGCATTCTGTGTACCCACAGGCTTTACATTAGCTGAAAACCACCAAGGCTTATGGCTTACACCCTCTGAAGCAGCAGCCAAAGCTCTACCTAGGCCTCTTTTAGCCACGACTTGTGCTGGAGCTGTTAGGATGCGGGGAGCAGTGCCCTGAGCCTGTGAAGGAGAGTAGGGTTCTGGGCCTGGCTGGGGAAACCATTCTTCCTTTCTAGGTCTCTAGGCATGTGATGGGAGGGGCTACTGCAAAAATCTCTAAAATGCCTTCAAGGACTTTTTTTCCCATTGTCTTTGCTATCAGCACTTGCCTTCCTTTTAGTCATGCAAATTTCTGCAGCAAGCTTGAATTCCTCTCCAAAAAATGGGCTTTTCTCTTCTACTGCAAATTCTCCACAATGCAAATTCTCCAAATTTTTACAGTCTGCTTCCCTTTTAAATATAAGTTTCAGTTTCAGATCATTTCTTTGTTCATGCATATGAGCATAGGCTTCTAGAAGCATCCAGGCCACATCTTAAATGCTTTGCTGCTTAGAAATTTCTTTTGCCAGATACACTAAATCATCACTCTCAAGTTCAAAGTTCCACAGATCTTTAGAACAGGGGTGCAATGCCTCCAACTTTTTGCTAACACATAAAAAAGTGACCTTTACTCCAGTTCCCAATAAGTTCATTATTTCCATCTGTGACCTCCCTCAGCTTGGCCTTCTCTTTCAACATTTGTGTCACAGCCACTCAACCAATCTCTAGGGAGCTGCAAACTTTCCCTCATCTTTCTATCTTCTTCTGAGCCATCCAAACTGTTCCGACTTCTCCCCATTACCCAGTTCCAAGGCTGCTTTCACATTTTCAGATATCTTTAGAGCAATGCCTCACTCCTCAGTATTAATGTTCCGTATTAGTCAGTTATCATACTACTGTAAAAATACCTGAGTCTGAGTAATTTCCAAATAAAAGAGGTTTAATTGGCTTACAGTTCTGAAGTCTGTACAGAAAGGACAGCAGCTTCTGAGGAGGCTTCAGGAAACTTGCAATCCTGATGAAGGGCAAAAGGGAAGCAAGCATGTCTTACATGGCCAAATCAGGAGAGACATGGGGGGAAATACCACACTTTTAGAAATTCAGATCTCATGAGAACTTGATCACAAGAACAGTACCAAAGCAGGAAGCCCTGTTCCATGATCCAGTCACATCACACCAGACCCATCTTCAACACTGGAGATTACATTTAACATGACATTTGGGTGGGGACACAGATCCAAATCATATCACCCTGCTTCCTATATGCTCACAATAGTGAAACCTAGGGCAGTTAATACCCAAACTTTTGTCATAAATATCAATAGAGTTACAGATTCTCTCTGAATTTTTATTTATCTTAATATTTTCTAGCCATTGTTAATCTTAACTATCCAAGCTCTTTTTACATGGCAAAATTAGATGAATAAAAATTTTATAACATATTCTATGTGTCTAATTTATACAGTTTGTATTTTTATAAATAGGTAAACATGACCAATATAGCTGTGTTTATACAAAAAGAATTTTTCGTTTTTTAGATGTACTAATTTCTGGAATACTACCTGCAAAGAGAGAATACATGCTTTTCTGAGATGTAGTATTCTATGCAGAGATCACAACTGAGTTGGCATTAGCTAATGGTTCTTATTATCAAGGCCATAGGATATCATAAGTAAGCATAATTAGTTAAGGTTAGTTGTTGCCTTCTCAATAGTTCTGAAGAGTCATCTATTTAATTTTCTTTACATTAGCTAAATATAGTTGTAACAGACTTTAATCTGAATCACCACTAACTAGATGTCCCAAAGCAAACTGAACGGACTTATAATCAATAGCAAATAAAGAATAATGGCTATGAAAGTCATAAAAAGGCCATATTTCTATAAATCATATCAGGAAAAAAGTCAAAGTGTATGTTAGTTCAATTTTGGATAATGCACAGCAAAAGCTTGTTATAAATAGCAGAATGTGATCTAGTCCTCACTTGATTTATATGGTGAATGGTTATTTTGCTTTCATAGGATAATTTATGGGTAGTTTTAAGAATCTCTTTTATTAGTTAAAAAATAAAATTAGAGTGCTAAATACAAACTTTAAAGAAATAATCAAAAGTACTTTTTCATCTTTAAATAGGGGGTTAAAAAGCATTGCCTTGAAGTCATGAAATAAATGCTCTAATTCTACACTCTGCATATAGCACTTTATTTTTAGATCACATTTTATAACCCCTTATTTTTTAACATAAGTTTTCAGAAAGAAGAATATGATTTATATGTTTAAAACAACCTGATGATACTCTCTCCAGTTTTACAAAATTGAGGTGAAAAGTTGAAAATAGTATACAATTTATTTAAGCAAGAGATTATGGATTTTTACTTTTACTAGAAAATATGTGTACATTAGAAGAACAGGGAGTTCCCTTCCCTCTTACTATTAATTGTCTGTTTTTATGCTGTCAGCCAATTCACTGCTTTGCCCTGCTATTGTAAACATCAAGGTCATTTTGAGGTTCTGCCAAAATGAAGATCATTATCTACAGAGCAGTATTAAAATAGAGTGGCTCAGCCCTGGGGCTGTCAAGAGCTGTGAAGAATGAGCCACTCAGTTAATGCTGTTTCTCTATAAAGGCAGACTGCTGCTTAAGGAAGATTCTTACATAGTCAGGTGAACTGACAGCAACTACTATGGAAATATTTTCCCTTGCATACAAATATGTGTTCCATGTTGTTTCTCAAAGCCCACATGAAAAAAAAGCAATGGTGGAGGGATGTACCACTGGGGTCCTCCAGGAAATAATTGCCAAGACATCAACTTCCAGCACAGCAACATGGTGATCTCCCTTGACCGTCTCCCCTGGAAAACTAGAAAAAATTATTATCATTACTATTATTGTTATTTTCAGACAGGGTCTTGCTCTGTTGCTCAGGCTGGACTGCAGTGGCACAATCTTGACACAGTGCAGCCACCAACTTTTAGGCTCAAGCAATCCTCCCACCTCAGCCTCTGGAGTAGCTGGGAATACAGGCACTGTGCCACTATGCTTGGCTAATTTTTAAATTTTCTGTAGAGATGAGGTCTTATTGTATTGCCCAGGCTGGTCTCAATCTCCTGGGCTCAATTAATCCTCCTTCTTCAGCATCCAAAAGTGCTTGGATTACAGACATGAGCCCCTGAGTCTGGCCACATTTTTTTTTTTTTAATACCACCATTCAAAGGTTCTGGAAATAATTCTAAGAAAAACAGCCAATGAAGAAATATCTATTCAAGAAAATCTACAAAAAACTTGATAAGACAGCAAGAGTCTATGGTATTTGAACCAAGACATCCGCCTCTCTCTACTTTCTAGCTCTGCAAGGCAGAGTCAACCCCAGCCTATTGCAGCCAAGAATGCAGGGCTCCCTCCTCTCTCCCCTACTCCAGCTCTTAGAAGGAAGGCTTTCTTCTATTTAGAAGTAGGACATGACAGTTTTCATTAGACCTATAGCTATGTTGTGTTGTGGCTTAGCCTTGGACAAGGACAGTCAAGAGGTAAGGGCTTCATTCTCTCATCTAGTTCCTGATCATGAAACAATGACTTTACCATGGGTATAATACTGGTTCCTTAATAGACATTCCCTTACCTGTAGGTCTATGTTGGAAGAGGCAAACTAACAGGTCCGTGCTACTGCTGCTCCTTCCATTAAACTCTCATGTGTTAGAGCTGGGATCACTAGACATAAGCTTGCTGTTGTCCTTAATTCCACCTTCTGAGTTCTTACTTGGAGGTTGCGGGGAGGTGGGGAAGCAAGCTAAAAAGTAGATAGCTCCTAATCCTTTCCCAAAGTAACTGTCTTCTCTTGAAACAGAGCATTGAGAAGTTCAAGCCTAAGGGTTCCCTTAAGAAAAAGAGAGATTGTGGTGAAAAGTCAATTGTGAAGAGACTCCTGGATCTACTAGAGATACGGCTAGACTTCAGGACAGTGAGTTTGCCTAGGTACTGGAAAATAACACAGCTAGATGGAGTCTTTCTGATGTCAGAACAAACACTAAACACTGACCACAGAAAGGAATCCATCAAAAGAGCCATAACTTGAATGAAGTAATTTGTAGCAAAATTCATGCCCAGAATAATGTAGAAGACAATAAGCAATAAGCTGGCATTAGTGAAGTTTAACAGCTGGATTTGGTCACGTAAAGAGTGGAAGAGATCCTCATCAAAGCTGTTGTCATCACAGGGTAAGGGTGGAGATACCCCAAATGTCAACCTTTTGGAGGAGCAACAACAGAGGCTAATAACTGTGAGGGAGGAAATAGACTTCACTAAAATAATTCAGCTAGTCACTATTCAAAAGGAAAAAGGAAAAACAAGCAAATAACAATAACAAGTCTTGGATATATGTTTGATGGTGAGACAAATACCTGGAGTTGCTACAATATACTATTTAAAATGTGTAGTTTCCAACAACAAAAACAAAGTACAAGGCATGCAAAGAAACAGTAAAGTATATCTCATACACTGGTAACAATGTAGGCAACCATAACTGTCTGTGAGAGTGACCAGATGTCAGGTTTAATAGAAAATAATTTCAAAAGAGCCATAAGAATTATGTTCAAAATCCAAAGGCATGCATGATAAATGAAATAATTTAAGGTATAAATACAGTGTTACACCAAATAGAGAAAATAAATAAAGAGATAAAAATTACATTAAGAAAAAAGAACTAGAAATTTTGGAGTTGAAAAGTATAATAACAAACCAAAAATATTCTCTAGAGGGCCTGAACAGTAGATTTAAACTGTCAGATGAAAGAATTAGTGAACTTGAAAATAAAGCAATAGAGATTACACAATAGAACTAAGTGTCACAATAAAACAATGCACCAGGAAAATAAACAGCAATTTTCAAGGCAATCTCAATATAAGATTAACAGCTGACTTCTCAGCAGAAATAATGGAGGCCAACAGGCAGTGAGATAATATATAGAATTCAAAGGCCTCAAAGGAAAATAAAAAAATAAAGCAAACCAAAAGGTTTTAAACAAAGATCCAGCAGAGCTATTTTTATAAATGCATGTGAAATACAAACACTCCCAGAGAAACAAAAACTGAGACTGTTTGTTTCTGGTAACCCACCTTACGAGAAATGCTAAAGAAAGTTCTTTGGACAAGTGACCCATACAGTAATCTGAATCCACACAAATCAAAATTACTAGTAAAGGTAATTATGAAATTATGAGACAATATGTATTCATATTTTCCCCTTCTTAAGATATTTTAAAAAGCAATTGTATAAAATAATACATACACAATATGTTGATGGACATATAACGTATAGAAATAAAATACATGTGTAATATATTTGCCAATAAATTTACAAAGGGTGGTAGGAGAAAATCTTAAGATAGCAATGCAATAATTCTAATAATGCATTTCTGGGTTTATAACATTAATAGATGCAATATGCATAACAATAATACCACAAAAAAAGGAAAATATAACAGAGCTATATAGCAGTAGTATTTTACTTGGATTAAACTAGTATTAATCAAGCTTTTTGGATAACATATGATGTATGTTGTAAGCCATAGAATAACTACAACAAATGTTTAAATAAATACAGCAACAATGTTTGTAAACAAATGTAAATGTTTTATTAGAAAATATTCACTTAATACAAAACAAAGGTATAATGGAGTAATAGAGGAACAAATAAACACATGAGCCAGAAGATATAAAATGACAAACATAAATCAAACTATATCCAGAATAATATTAAATGTGAATGGAATAAATAATCACAAGGCAGAGATTGTCAGGCTGAATTAAAAATTATCCAATTATATGCTGTCTAAAGGAAATGTTCTTTAGATTCAAAAACACAAATAGATTGAAAGTGGGTTGGAAAAAGATATAGTATGCAATCAATCAGTAAACCACAAGAAAGACGGAGTGGCTGTACTGATACTAGACAAAACAGACTTTTGAACAAAAAAATTTTCCAGAATAAAATAGATCATCTTACAGTGACAATGGATAAAGCAGTTAATTTATTAGAAAGATAAAACGATTATAAACATATATATAATATGTATAACAATTATAAATTATATTATGTACTTTAATAAAAGAACATCAAAACATATGTATTTAAAACTGACAGAATAAAAAGTTGAAATAGATGAGTCAACAATAATATTGGAGATTTCAATACTCCATTTTCAATTGTACATTAAATAACTAGATAGAAGATCAACAAGGAAGTAGAAGACGAAACTACAAAGCAATTATAAGTAACAGGTGTGTATAGAATACTTCACTCAACAGTAACACAATATACATACTTCTCAACTGTGCATAGAACATTGTTCAGGATAAACAATATGTTAGAACATAAAATGAATGTAAAGGAATAGAAATAATTTAAAATATGTCCTTCAATCATAATGGAATGCACTTAGAAAAAAGAATGGGAAAATTGCAAATATTTTAAAATTAAACAACACGGTAATAAATAACTAAGGTGGTAAAGAAGAAATCAAAATGGAAATCAGAACACATATTGAAATGTGGACACAAAATACCTCTACTTATGGTATGTAGCTAAAGAAGTTTTTGGAGAGAAACAGGAGCTAAAAAATGTTCAGAGAGAAACAATATATGCTTATATTAAGAAAGATAGGGAAAAGCAAAATGGCCCACTAGTCAGAGACAGGTGGAGCAGCTGCCATCAAGGGAACAAGACAACTGGTGCACTCCTAACATCTTCAGAGTGAAGGCACTGAGAGTGAATGGAGGGAAGACACAGAAACTGGGCTAAAGGAGGAGGAGCCAGCAAGGGCCTATCACAGACTGGGACTTGTTCCTGGCCCCCAACAACTCTGGGAGAATGGATAAATTGAACTAGCAAGAAGCAACCTGTTCTCACCACTGGCCTCTGTAATCCCAGCAGGAGGAGACCTCTTGAACACTATGGACACTTAAGTTAGCAAGGATTGCTGCTTAGCGAAGTGGTAGGGGCAGAAAGCCAGGTGATGTGCACCCCAAAGGGTTTGGTGTGGGAGCATCTGTAGTGGAGCAAGGGAAGGGATAGCCTTCCCCCTAGGCTCAAATTGTTCCCATAGAAGACTTTATCCTTAGGGGAGCTATTGGATCTGAGTTCTACAGAGTGGTCTTCCTCATCAGACAGGGCTGAAAATAGAATTCAGAATATGGACAGGAAGGAAAATTATTGAGATGCAGGAGCAGGTTGAAATTCAATCTAAGGAAGCTAAGAATCACAATAAAATGGTGCAGGAGCTGACAGACAAAATAGCTGGTGTATAAAAGAACATAACCAACCTGATAGGGCTGAAAAATGCTACACAAGTTTCATAATGCAATCACAAGTATTTATTAATAATAGAATAGAACAAGCAGAAGAAAGAATCTCAGAGCTTGAATACTGGCTTTCTGAAATAAGACAGCCAGACAAGAATAGAGAGAAAAAAAAAAAAAAGAAAAGAAAAAAACCGAACCTCTGAGAAATATGGGATTGTGTAAAGAGACCAAATCTACTACACATTGGTGTCCCTGAAAGAGATGGGAAGAGTGTAAGCAACTTGGAAAACATATTTCAGGATAACAACCATGAAAACTTCCCCAACTTAGCTTGAGAGGACAACATTGAATTCATGAAATTTAGAGAACCCCAGTAAGATACTCTCAAGAATATCCCAAAGATAAAGAATCATCAGATTCTCCAAGGTCAAAATGAATGAAAAAATGTTAAAGGTTAGGTCACCTGCAAAGGGGGGCCCATCAGACTAACAGCAGAACCCTACAAGCCAGTAAAAATTAGGGGCCAATATTCAACCCTTTTAAAGAAAAGAAATTCCAACCCTGAATTTTATATCCAGCCAAACTAAGCTTTACAAGTAAAGGAGAAGTGAGATTGTTTTCAGAGAAGGAAATGCTGAAGGGATTCATTACTAAAATAACTGCCTTACAAGGGCTCCTGAAGGAAGCACTAGATATGAAAAGGAAAGAACGTTACCAGCCACTACAAAAACACACTTAAGTATATAAACCAGTGACACTATAAAGCAACCACATAAACAAATATGAATAATATCCAGCTAACAACATGATGACAGGATCAAATACACACATATTAATACTAACCTTGAATGTAAATGGGTTAAATGCCACAATTAAAAGGCAGAGAGTGGCAAGTTTGATTAAGAGCCAAGACTCATTGGTATGCTGTCTTCAAGAGACCCATCTCACTAGATATAATACCCGTAGGCTCAAAATAAAGACATGGGAAAAAATCTACCAAGCAAGTGGAAACCAGAAAAAGGCAGAATAAAAAACTCCATAGTCTTGGCCCCAAAGCTCCTTCAGCTGATAAAGAGTTTCAGCAATGTTTCAACATACAAAAATCACTAGCATTCCAATACACCAACAACAGACAAGACAATAGCCAAATACAATTCCATTCGCAATTGCCACAAAAAATAAAGTACCTAGGAATATAGCTAACCAGGGAGGTGAAAAATCTCTACAAGGAGTATTACAAAACACTTCTGAAAGAAATTAGCGATGACACAAACAAATGGAAAAACATTCCATGCTGATATGGTTTGGATCTGTGGCCTCACTCAAATCTCTTGTTGAAATGTAATCTCCATTGCTTGAGGTGGGTTTGGTGGGAAGTGATTGTGTCATGGGTGTGGTTTCTTATGGCTTAACATCATCATCCCTTGGTAACAATAGTGAGTTCTCCTGTAAGAACTGGTTGTTTACAAGTGTGTGGCAACTCCCTCCAGCTGTTGCTCCTGCTTTGCACATGTGATGTGCCTGCTCTGGCTTTGCTTTCTGCCATGAGTAAAATCTCCCTGAGCCCCCCTCAGAAGCAGATGCTGCCATGCATGCTGTACAGCCTGTAGAACCATGAGCAAATTGAACCTCCTTCCTTATAAATTGCTCAATCTCAGCTATTTTTGTAGCAATGTAAGAATGAATTAATACACACACTCATGGATAGGAAGAAACAATATTGTTAAAATGGCCATACTTCCCCAAGCAATTTATAGATTCAATGTTATTCCTATGAAACTACTAGATACATTCTTCTCAGAACAAAGAAAAAAATAAACTTTGAAAAAATTTACGTGGAACCAAAAAATAGCTAAGGCAGTCCTAAGTGAAAAGCACAAAGCTGGAGACATTACGGTACCCAACTTCAAACTACATCACAGGGCTACCAGAACCAAAAACAGCATGGCACTGGTACAAAAACAGAAACATAGACCAATGGAACCAAATAGAGAGCCCAGAAATAAGTCTGAACACCAGTTGATCTTCAACAAAGTTAACAGAAACAAGCAATGGGAAAAGTGCTCCCTATTCAACAGTGTTGAGATAACTGGCTAGCCATAAGCAGAAGATTAAAACTGGACCCCTTCCTTACACCATATACTAAAAGCAACTTAAGATGAATTAAAGATTTAAATGTAAAGCCCAAAACTATAAAAACTCTAGAAGACAGCCTAAGCAATACCATCCTGAATATAAGAACAGGAAAAGATTTCATGATAAAGACACTACAGAAGTTCCAACAAAAGCAAAAATTGACAAATGTGATCTAGTTAAACTAAAGAGCATCTACACAGGAAAATAAACCATTAGCAGGGTAAATAGACAACATACAGAATGAGAGAAAATTTTTGCAAACAATGCATCTGGCAAAGGTCTGATAACCTGTATCTATAAAGAACTTAAACAAATTTATAAGGAAAAATAAACATTAAAATGTGTGCAAAGGATATGAACAGACACTTCCCAAAAGAAGACATACATGTGGCAAGAAGCATATCAAAAAAAAGCTCAGCATCACTGATCATTAGAGAAATGAAAGTCAAAACCACAAAGAGATACCATCTCACACCAGTCAGAATGGCTATTATTAAAAAGTCAAAAAATAACAGATGCTGGCAAAGTTGTGGAGAAAAGGGAACACTTATATACCATTGATAGGAACACGAATTACTTCAAGCCTTGTGGAAGACAGTGTAGCAATTCCTTAAAGAGCTAAAAGCAGAACTGCCATTTGACCCAGCAACCCCACTGCAGGGTGTATACCCAAAGGAATAGAAATAATTCTATTATAAAGACACATGCACATGTATGTTCACTGCAGCACCATTCACAATAACAAGGAAATGGAATCAACCTAAATGTCCATCAGTGGTAGACTGGATAAATAAAATGTGTTACATATTTACCATGGAATATTATGCAGGCATAAAAAGAACAAGGCGATGCTGTTTGCAGGAACAGAAGCTGGAGGCCATTATCTTTAGCAAATGAATACAGAAACAGAAAACCAAATACTACATGTTATAACTTATAAGTGGGAGCTAAACACTGGATACATATGGACACAAAGATGGCAACAATAGACATTGGGGGCTGCTAAGGGGGTATGGAGGGAGGGGGCCAAGTATCGAAAAAGTAACTATTGGGTATTATGCCGAGTACCTGGGTGATGGAATCATTCGTAACCCAAACCTCAGCATCATGCAATATACCCATATAACAAATATGCACATGTACCCCAGAACATAAAATAAAAGTTGAAATTATTGAAATAAAAGAAAGAAAGATAAAAGTTCTGAAATCAATAACACTGGACAAAGGAGAGAAAACTAAAACTAAAATAAGTAGAACAGAGGAAATAAAGAATGCAGCTGAAAGGAATTGATTATAAAATACAAAAACAATAGAGAAAATCCAAGAAGTAAAACGCTGAGTCTTTGAAAAGATCAACAGTGTTGAGAAACATTTAGCTATAATGGCCAAGTAAAAAAAAGTAAAAAGAAAGAGAAATCTCAAATTACTAGAATAAGTAATGAACGAATGCAGGTTAATGTTGGTGCTACAGAAATACAAAGAATTACCAATTAATTTGAGCAACTGTGCACTAATTATAAATTAGGTAACTTAGATGACCTAAACCCATTCTTAGATAGACACAAACTAACCAAACTAACTCAAGAAGAAATAAACAATCTGAATATACCTGTAGTAGGTGAATTATTGAATAAGTAATCAATACAAAATAAAACAAAAAACTACTCACAAAAGAAAGCCCACACCCAGATGGCTGCACTGCTTAACTATGCTAAACATTAAAAAAAAAATACCAGTTCTTCAAAGACATTTCAAAAAATAAACAAAACCAAAAAGAAAAGGAGATAATATTTTCCAGTTCGTTTTATGAGAACAATATTACTATGATACCCAAACCAGACAAAGATATCACAAGAAAAAAAACTATAGATATCTCTCATAAATACAGATCCAAAAATCCTGGACAAAATACTACCAAACTCAACCCACCAACCTATAAAAAGAATTATATACCATGACCAAGTAGAATTTATCCCAGGAATGCTAAGTTGGCTCAATATTTGAATTGAACTTTTTTTTAAGTGGAGTTCTTACTATATTTCTCAGGCTGGTCTTGAACTCCTGGGTTCAAGAGATCCTCCTATCTCAGATTCTCAATTATTTGGGATTGCAGTTATGTGCCATTGCACCTGGCTAACATCTGAATTTCAATTAATACATCACCCTACTTCAATAGAATTTTTTTTGTTTTTATTTCAGCTTTTATTTTAGATTCAGGATGTACATATGCAAGTTTGTTACATAGGTGTATTGCAGCATGATGAGATTTGGGGTATGACTGATCCTGTCACCCAAGTAATGAGCATGGTGGTCAATAGGTAGTTTTTCAATCTTTTCCCTCCTCCCTCTTCCCCTTCTAGTAATCCCCCAGGTCTATTGTTCTCACCTTTATGTTCACATGTACCTAATGTTTAGCTCCCACTTGTAAATGAGAACATGTCGTATTTGGTTTTCGGTTTTTGTGTTAATTTGCTTAGGATAATGGCCTACAGCTGCATTCATGTTGCTGCAAAATGCATTATTTATTTCATTCTTTTTTATGGTCTGTGTAGTATCCCATGGTGTATATGTACCACATTTTCTTTATCCAATCCACCACCGATGGACGCAGGTTGACTCCACATCTTTGCTATTGTGAATAGTGCCGTATTGAACACACACATGCATTTGTCTTTTCAGTAGAAAAATGTGTATACTCCTTTTAGCATATACCTAGGAATGGGAGTACTGGGTCAAAAACAAAAACAAAAACAAAATCAACAAACTAGGAAAGAAAGTGTATTAGTCAGGGTTCTCCAGACAGACAGAACCAATTGAATGTATTGCCTTAGGTATAGTTATATGAGAATATGTTTATTAGGGGGATTATTTCTCATGATTATAGAGACAGAGAAATCCCATGAGAGGTCATCTGCAAGCTAGAGGACCAGAGAAGCCAGTATTATGGCTCAATCCAACTCCAAAGGACTCAGAACCAGGGAAACTGATGGTGTAAATTCTCAATCCAAAGACATGAGAACTCAGGGGCTGCTGACGCAAGCTTTGGAGTCCAAAGGCCAGAGGACCTGAAGTTTAAATGACCAATGGCAGGAGAAAAGCCTAGTTCTAAAAGAGAGAGAGAGAGAGAGAATTCGCTTTCCTCCGAACTTTTGTTTTATCTGGGCCTCAGCTGATTGGATGGTGAGCACTCACATTAAGTGAGGGCGGATTTTCCTCACTCGGTCCACTGATTGTAATGTTAATCTTTTCCACAAATGTCATTTCAGAAATAATGCTCTACCAGCTATCTAGGGATACCTTACTCCATTCAAGTTGACACCTAAAATTAACCATCATGGAAGACAATGTTTTCAGTTGATAAAGGGTATCTATGAAGAAAGTAACATTATACTCAATGGTTAAAAGCTGGATAATTTCTTCCTAAGATCTGGAATAATAAAAGTATATCCACTATTGACACTTCCATTCAACAGTAAACTGTATATTCTAGTCAAGGTAATTAGTCAAGAAATAAGACATCCACAAGGAAGAGAGAGGAGTAAAACTATTTGTATTTGTAGATGGCATAATTCTGCACATAAAAAATCTGAAGGATTCACACACAAAAAAATTAATAAATGAATTCACCAAGGTTGAAGGATACAGGATCAAAATGAAAGTTAATTGTGTTTTTGTACAATTTCAATAAGCACTGTGGGGATGAAGTTAATATAACAATTTCATTGATAATAGCTTCAAAAATAATGAAATACTTAAAGGGATTATAATGGAAAAAGGGCAAAACATATTCTAAAAACTATAAAATGTGATTGAAAGAAATTGAGGACTATGTATATAATTAGAAAAGCTTCCTATGTTCATTGATCACAAGACTTAACATTGTTAAGATGGTATTATTTCTCAAACTGATCTACAGATTCAATAAAATTCTCATCAGTATCTCAGCTGACTTCTTTATAAAAATTGACAAGCTGATTCTAAAGCTCATATGGGATTTCAGGAAAATTAGCCAAAACAATCTTTACAAAGGAAAACAAAACAGGAGTAGTTATATTTCACGATTTCAAACTACTTCAAATCTATAGTAACTAAGTTAGGGGAAAACTGACAAAAAGTCAGTCACATAGAATGATGGAATAAAACTGAAAGCTCCCCAGAAGAAAATCTATGTATTTATGGTCAAATGATAATCCACAAGAGTACAAAATTATTCAATGAGGAAAGAATAGTCTTTTCAAAAAATGGTGCTGGAACAACTGTATAGCAACATGC
This sequence comes from Pongo pygmaeus, assembly GCF_028885625.2. Classification (NCBI taxonomy): domain Eukaryota; kingdom Metazoa; phylum Chordata; class Mammalia; order Primates; family Hominidae; genus Pongo; species Pongo pygmaeus. The sequence goes on from NC_072385.2 coordinate 128,957,137, forward strand.
AAGTGGATGAAGTTGGACATTTACTTCACACCACATACAAAAATTGACTGAAAATGGATCAGACCCAAATGCAAAAGCAAAATTTGTAAAATTCTTATGATAAAACAGAGTTAAATAAATCTTTATGCCTTAATTTTACCAAAGGAGTCCTACATACGACACCAAAAAGCACAGCATCAAAATAAATATATAAGTTGCATTTTATCAAAAATTTTTTTCAAAGTTTTGTCTTTCAAAGCAGCATTAAGACAGTAAAATGTCAACCTGCAGAATGGTAGAAAACATTTTTAAAGCATCTATCTGCAAGAGACTTGTTTCCAGAATATACAAAGAACTCTTACAATTCAATAATAAAGAACCTAATTTTTTTTAAAAAATGAGCAAAGGACCTGAACAGACACTTTACTATGTATAATATACACATGGACAACAAACACATGAGAATGTGCTTGACATCATCAGTCATCAGGAAAATGCAAGTCAAAATCACAATAAAATACTACATTACATCTTGCGGGATGGCTAAAATCAAAAAGTCACCTAACAACAAGTATTGGCAAAGGAGGAAAAATTGTAACACTAGCACATGGCTGGTGGGAATGTTAAATGGTGCAGCCACTCTGGAAAACAATCTGACACGCCTTCGAATGATGAAGCAGAGAATTTCCATATAACCCAGCAATTCCACTGCTAGGTTCATGCCCAAGTAAAATGAAAACACGTCCACATAAAAGCTTATACACAAATCACGATAGCCTAGAAATGGAAACAACCCAGATGTCCAACAACTATTAGATTGGTGCAAAAGTAATCATGGATTTTGCCATTACTTTCAATGGCAAACTGCAATTACTTTTGCACCAACCTAATAACAAATGTATAGGAAGATATGTTATACCCATACGATGAAATATTATTTAGCCATAACAAGGAATTAAGTACTGACACATGCCACGACAGGGATGAACTTTGAAAACATTATGCTGAGAGAAACCTGTCATGAAGCACAAAATATTGTATGATTTCATCTATATAAAATGGCCAGAACAGGCCAAACTATAGAGACAGAAATCAGATTCATGATGGCTTAGAGCTGGGGATGAGGTGAGAGACAGGAGGATAGAGGAGTAAAAGCTAAAAACTACAGAGTTTCTTTTTGAGATGATGAAAATGTTTTAAAATTGAGGGTTGTGATGACTGCAGCACATTGGCATTTTAGCCATGGCTGTCACTGAAGAGGACATAGTTGGTACACTTTGAGGGCACAGCTGTCAAGGAAGAAAGCTGTGCATCCCTGCATGGGCTTTCCAACAGTCACGAAATGGAAATGCCTCAGCTCCTTGAAAAACATAAAGGTTAAAGAGAAGTTAAGATGTCAATATTACTGAATTTAAGAAATGTCTTATCTATGATTTAGGATTCTTTTTGTTTTCTTGCAGTCTATATACTAAGACTATAAAAATGTGAGTGAAATATTTTAGAATGTTTTATGGAGCCAAATATACAGTTATGTTCATGGCAGAATGACAGAGTGAAAACTAATTCCAGAAAGTTCTGGAAGAGAAGCAAACAACTGTGTCCAAAGAAAGTCGGGAATCCCATGGGCTCACATCAGAAAACACCCTATGATGGTGATTAAGGGCAAGATCTTTGGAATTCCTCAGACGCACTTGGATCTAGGTCTCTCATTAACAAGTAAGGAGTTTCTGAGCAAGTAACAATTTCTGAGGGTGTGATGCTTCTCTGTAAAATAGGGATAATATCTATTTAGATAGGTTATTGGAAAAATTAAATTAGATCTTGTGCATAAAGCACTCTATTAGGTTCAATTAGGAAACTGAAGATATAACTGATATAACTGAAAATATAGCAAATATTTTAATCGAAAGTATACAACATATGAGAGAGAACATAATTTTAAGAGGGAACCTAAGCAGGATTTTATATAAAATTTAGTAGGGAACTGAAAAAAACCAAAACAATACAAAACAACAACACTGAGACATGAGGGTAGCAACTACAGGAAGTAGCTTGCCCTACTCTTTAGGACTGGCAGAACTAGAAAGACAGATGTGTACTATTGGAACTTAGAAGCCTCAAGGAGGGGTGCATGGAGCTGAAACCTAAGACTCCCAAAGAAAGGCTGTTGCTGGACTCTGCGAGAAAACAGGATTAGTCTCTGGTTCTCTGAGTACTGAAGAGCTGCTAAGTGTCTTTACCTGCTGCTGCAGACAGAAGTATGGGGGTGATTTTTGGATGTTGTTTGTAGGACCAGGAAAAAGACAGGGAAAAAGCAGAAAAAAACAAGTCCTTACCTACTGCTGCCTGCCTTGCTCTTGTAAGCCTTTTGCCAAAACTGAATTTAGAGCCAGCTGTCACAGCAGAAAAATTATCTGCAGAGCCTAAATCCAGCATCACAAAACAAAAGAGCAAAGACTGGGTTTGGAGCTGGGAGATAGGAGCTTAATCACCATCACAAGCAGTTTATAAAAAATTAGAATCAATAAGTCTTAATTATTATTGCAAATATCATGACCAGTGGATAATCTGGAAGTGAAAGACCTCTAGAATCAACTCCCTTAAATAAAGAACATCAGATTTTGAGGACTCCTAATGCCTAAGGGATTTTTACTATTTCATAGGCCATGCATTTGTAACAGACTTGTCAAACATTAATGTCTCTTTTAATTATTTTACATTAAGAAGCCTAGAAAGGGCTGGGCATGGTGGCTCATGCCTGTAATGCCAGCACTTTGAGAGGATGAGGCAAGTGGATCACTTGAGGCCGGAAATTTGAGACCAGCCTGGCCAACATGGTGAAAACCCCTCTCTACTAAAAATACAAAAATTGGCCCGGCATGGTGGTGTGCACCTGTAGTCCCAGCTACTCGGGAGATGAGGCACAAATCGCTTGAACCCAGGAGGTGGATGTTGCAGTGAACCGAGGTCACATCATTGCAATAAGCCTGGGTGACAGAGCGAGACTCTGTCTCAAAATAATAATAATTTTAAAAGTCTAGTAAGAATGTTGTAGAGGCTGTGCCTATTCAATAGGTCAGTAATCTTTACGGCGCTATAAATGCTTTACAAAGAGGAAATATTTCTAATCTATGCATCTGCAATTTTACAATTTCATAATTTAAAAATTGACCAAACTATTTATTCTGATTTGGGATTTAGGATTTGGGAAATAATTTCAGTATACTCATGATACTGGACTTACTGTCATTTTCATCAGAGTCCTGATGTTAGAGTGGGTAGCTAGGCAGACATGAGCAAGGCAGGAGGGGGCCCCCTCCGAGGAGTATAAGGCAACCATCAGGTATGGTCATGAGGTTGTTTAGGTTGTTTCTCTATAATAACAATTGCTCACATCTGGAGCTAAGGAAAGGTAGTCTTCCAATATATAGAAAACACCTGAAGCTGGTGATGAGCAGCTTCTCAGTAAGATTCAAGGGGTTGGGTGAGTAGGCATGAGCATGTGCACTAAGAGGCAAAATGGCGGAGTTTAACTGGTATAATGACCCTCCTCTAGGAACACTTGACTAGTAAGAAATGCCTCAAATGACCATGCGCACAGCTCCAGTAAACACACTTCATTTGTGGCCCCTCCTAAGTGCTTGCAGGCCACTGCTCATTGTGGGCAGCCCACTCCAGTGAAAAATCAGAGAAGGAGAGATGCAAAAAACCCTGAAAGTATGTCAACTTATAAAACCCCAAGTCAAAGGACTAAATGGTGCACTTGAATCTCTCAAGTTGCCTGCTTGGACCTCTTCCAAGTGTACTTTATTTCCTTTTGTTTCTGCTCTAAAACTTTTTAATAAACTTTCACTCCAACCCTAAAACTTGCCTCAGTCTCTCGCTCTGCCTTATGCCACTCAGATGAATTCTTTCCCATGAGGAAGCAGGAATTGAGTCGCTGAGACCTGTACAGATTAACCACTGCTAACGCTGATATTTCCTCTGTAATGATGATTTCAAGATCTAAAACATAATTTACTTTAAGGCCCCTTGTGGCAGACATGGACTTATGAGGCTCCAATTTCCCTTCAAGAACTTGTTGATCAGCTATAAGAAGTGCAATTAGCTGATGGCCTCCAGCAATTGCAACTTTGGGATCCACGACAGTGTTTGAACTGAGGTCATGCTTCTCCCAGCAGCTCCCAGTCGGTGACCAGGCAAGACAGCAGTACAAGAAACCATCTGCCCATGCAGGACTCATTAATAGCCATGCTTTATGCCAGAGCTCCTTTTGGGGCTGGGTTAGAAATGCTCAGAGCTTCACTGCACTCTGAGGCTCCTTTTACGCAAGCATCCTCTGCCTTTACCCTCTATTTGTCCAAGTCAGGTCTGTATTATGCTCTGAAGGCTCTCCTTGACAGCACTGCTTGCTCTTTCTTTATCCTCAGTGGGAAGTACTACGAATAATTTTTTTCCTCTAGCACTATCTTGGCAACTTTTTGTTTTGATATCCTTAATTCTAACCTGTTTTTCCTTTTTTAAAAAAATAGCTTTATGGAGATACAATTTCCATAAGATAAAATTTACCAATGTAAAGTGTACAATTCAGTGGATTTTAGGATATTCACAGATATGTGCAAATAGCACCACCATCAATTCTAGAATATCATTATTCCCTTTCTCTCCAACCTCAGCCCTGAATAACTACTAATCCGCTTTCTGCCTCTATGGATATCTTTATTCTGGACATTTCAAATAAATGGAATCATATAACATGTGGTCTTTTGTGTCGACCTTCTTTCATTTAGTATAATGTTTTTAAGGTTCATCCATATGCTAACATGTATCAGTACTCCATATTTTTTATAGCCAAATCATATTCCATTGTATGGTCATTTCATATTTTGTTTATCCATTCACCTGTTGATGGACATTTGAGTTATTTTTACCTTTTGGATATTATGAATGATGCTGCCATAAACATTCATGTACAGGCATTTTTGTGGACATATCCTTTCATTTCAGTTGGGCACATACCTAAGAGTGGAATTGCTGAATCATATGGAAACCATTAATTACTATGGGAATTGACAGACTGTTTTCCAAAGGATTTTGCCCCATTTTACATTTTTACCAGTAATGCACAAGTGTTCCAATTTCTCCACATTCTTGCCAACATTTATCTGACTTTTTGATTCTAGCCATCCTAGTGGGAGTGTAGTTGTACTTCATTGTGGTTTTGACTTACGTTTCTATGATGATTAATGATGCCAAGCATATTTTCTTGTGCTAATTGACCATTTGTGTCTCTTCTTCAGAGATTGTGGCTTCTTGGATGAATCTGTTTCTGAGGTCAGTTTTTTGTTTTTTTTTTGAGATAGAGTCTCACTCTGTCACCTAGACTGGAGTGTGGTGGCACAATATTGTCTCATGCAACCTCTGCCTCCTGGGCTCAAGGAATTTTTCTGCCTCAGCCTCCTGAGTAGCTGGGATTACTGGAACACACCACCACATCCGGCTAATTTTTTTTTTTTTTGTATTTTTAGTAGAGACGAGGTTTCACCATGTTGGCCAGGCTGTGAAGTCAGTTTTTGATATTTGTTCTGACACTAAGAGGACTCTACCCAGCTGTTCTAATCTACAGTTGACCTTTGAACAACACGGTATGAGCTATGAGCATCTACTTACGTGTGGTTTTTCTTCTGCCTCTGCCACCCATAAGACAGTAAAACCAATGTCTCTGTTACCGGTGGAAGGTATCTGAGTTACCGATGGCGAATCCTCATGGGTCTGCAGCAGCTTCAATCCTTGCCTCCTCAGAAGAAAAAATTTGACTGAGGGGCATAAGGCAACAAAAGAGACCAAGGCAGGTTTCAGAGCAGGAGTGGAAGTTTATTTTAAAAGGCTTTAAAACGGGAAAGAAAATAAGGAAACTATGCTTGGAAGAGACTCAAGGGGGCACCGAGGTCAAGTGCAGTGTTTAACCTTCATCCTAGGACTTAAACGCTGGGCCCTTTCCCATGGTTTTTCCCTTAGGGTGGGCTGCCCACATGCACAGTAAGGGCCCCCCTTACCCTGGGGAGGTGAGCATGCGCAGTATGTTTAGGAAGTTGTGCACATGCCTCTCTGAGGCTTTCTTCCCTTTTCCAGGGGTGTGTCTTCAGAAGGTTATACTCTGCCGTTTTGTCTCTTAATGCGCACGCTCAGGAAGCTGTGTCTCCCTGGTGCCTGCATTCAATTAACATTTTAGTGCAGCACTTGTGGATTTTCCGAAAATGGCCTCTCTCTGGCACTGGCTGCCAATTTATCACTTTTAAAGAGGCAATGTGATAAATGCCAAACCATCACCGTATATTTCTAGTGCGTGGGGAAAGAGCCCTCTCCTGCCCTGCTCATACCTGTCTAACTACCTGTGACACCTCCTTTTTCTCCTTCTCTCAGCCTACTCAGCCTACTCAGTGTGAAGACGATAAAGGTGAAGACCTTTATGATGATCCACTTCCACTTAATGAATAGTAAATATATTTTCTCCTTCTTATGATTTACTTAATAATATTTTCCTTTCTCTAGCTTACTCTATTTTAAGAATGCAATATGTAATACATATAACCTACAAAATCTATGTTAGTCAACTGTTTATGTTATCAGTAAGAATTCCTGTCAACAGTAGGCTATTAATAGTTTTGGGGGCAGCCAAACATTATAAACAGATTTTTAACTTCATAGGGGGTCAGGGCTTCTAACTTCCATGTTGTTCAAGGGTCAAGTGTACATCTGTCTTCTGAAAGCTAGCTGGATTGTGGTCTAACCTCTACCATTGTGTGACTCATAAATTCCTTTCAGATTTTTCACCACAACTCCACTGTTCTTGAGAAAGCCCTTGGTCTTGACTTTCTCCATATTTTATTGCAAATGAAGTCAATGCCTTTGGGAAGGGATCAGGAGCTGTTTTAAATCTGTTTCTCCCCCAGGCATATCTCTTAACCAGGACTCTGGAGCCTGGGTGGGGACAATGACAAATCTGTCTTTGAGTGACACCACACTCTAGTAGGTGGTGCTGGGTGGGCTAGTGAAGCAGCCACCTGAAGTCCTCTCGGTTTATGTCTGCAGGCCTAGGATCACCACCTCATTAGTTGGGTCAGGGTTATGAGGAGCCTGGTGTCATCAGCCTGCCATGCTTTGAGTGGGCAGTGCAGTCACCAAGACTTAGCCCCAACACAAAGTAGCTGGAGGTGAGATGAGAAATATGGATGTTCTGGGAAGACAGCCTCCAGCCGAGAGCCAGGGAAAGGGACCCCAGTGCTTGGCAGCACTGGAAGTCTGGAGTGGAGAGTCCACCTCACTGAGCTGTAGCCATCTTCGTTCAAAATAAGACAGACTCTGCTCTTCCTTGATGATTTTTGTAAATGTTCTTGAATAGATGTTTCTTTATGTGCTATTTGTACTTAGTACCATTTCCAGGGACCTTTAATTTTTTTATAGTTTTCAATAATTTATCTGGTCAGTGGAGCTCTACACCATCAAGCTATCATAACTCTCTTTTTATTGAAAAAATAACATATGCTAACAGGACTAATTTGGAAACCAACCTACAAACAAACATTGGATGACATAATATCTACCACTCAGAATTATATTTGAACATGTGTCATGGATGTAAAGTGATTATTGTAGTGCCTAACAAATGGTGCCTATAACAGATAGTTCCAAAGATAATGTGGGAGCTAAGAATGGTGAGTAATTTTTTTAGTGACAGCCAAATAAATGGCGAGAATGAGCTTCCTCTAGAAACTTGTGATGGAGCGGGCACAGGAAAAATAAGATCTGTAGTTTAACTGAAACACTCCACTGCTTCTGAGGAACAAAAGCAGAATGGCATGTGGTCCCTGCCCTCCAGGGAATTGCAAATTAGTTTAGAAGACAAGATGCTGACTTTCAAAATATGTACTTAATCTGTGAGGCCACTTAGAAATCATCTAATACAGTGCTATTAATATAAATGAGGACATGAAGGCTCAGGGATTCACTTTCTAAGATTTCTACATGCTATGGTAGAAGTGATCTAACTTAGAATGTACACCTAATTTGACCTAGTGATCGTTCTGTAAATAACTATATTGTGAAGCTGTCTGTAATTGGTGTTCCTGAGAAGTAATTACTGCTGGAATTCAGATGTAGGAGCCATCACTACAGTCCCTGTGATTAGAGAAGGCTGCAGCTTAGAGCTGAAGGTTTATCCCAGCTGTGAGGCAATGGGGCTCAATATGAATGTAAAATAGAATTAATGAGCAGCTTTCAAAAACCCCACCGACCATACCTCATCACAGGTGTCAGTATTTTTTAATGTGCTCCAGTAGATTCTAATGTACAGCCCAGGTTCAGAAGCATCATTGTAATGGAAATATAGGAGCGATCAGCAACAGTTAGAGGAAAGTATTTCCAATAAGGAAGATTGATTACCTAGTGCAAGGAAGGAGAAAATTGTATAATGTTTTGAAAAGACTGAAAACATAGATATTTACAAATATATTTATTGTTAAATGTATCAATACTACCTGTGTACCTATCTGGATTTATTTTACAGTGGTCAAAAGCCACTAACTGTTTGGGGAGGAAGCAATAGGACTGAACCCTATTGCTTAAAAGATTAAAATGGGAAGACACAGGGAGCCTCCTCCAAAAGCAGGTGTCATGTTTCTACAGTTCCTGCAGTGACTTGTAGGTATCTATATCCCAGGGTACAGTCTTGTAGTTTGGTCCTTCCAGCTGGAAGGAGTTTAGGCACTCTGAAGGATTTACCTTTGTTCTCAGGTCTGGAGTCAGTCTTGTCCATTTTGGATTAAGGACAATTGAGGCAACAGGATGACAGCTAATATCTATAGTAGACCCACAAAGTGCATGCACATTATCTCATCTAGCTCATTGAGTTAGTGCTATGCAAGGAGTCAATAGGTATTACATTCTCAGCATTGGCCAACCTGATTACCAGATTTCTTGATGTGATGTGCCCAGGTGTGAAGCCCACGAAAATCATGCTGTCTTTCTCTTTCTCGATTCTTCTAGAATCACTTTCTATGATACATATCACTGTGCATTGTGGGTTACATGTATATTTTGTCCTAAATAGGATATCATATTGTACCTTTTTTGAATTTCTATTATCTGATACATAGTAATACCCCACAAATATTTGTGTTAGTATCACCACTTTATAGCTGGAGGAGCTGAAGCTCAGGGAAATAGCTTGCCTGGAGTGACAGACTGATTAAGGCATAGCTGGAACTGGAGCCCAGGCTGACTATGGATGTCTGCACTTACAAGCTGCCTCCACTTGGATGAGCTTTCAACCCTAGACTGGTGAGACTGTGCTGGCATGTCTGGCCTGTTTTCCTAAAGCCTGGTACACCTGAGAGCTAATAGGCTCCAAATAAGTGTGCATTGATTGAATAAGATCTCCTGCCAGCCTTGCTTACTGCCCTAGAACTATGAAGAAAGTGTGGCCAGCCTACAGAGGAGACACCAGCTAAAGCAGAGATATGTTCTAACAGCCCATGGGCCGATTTAATCTATGTGAAGAATCGGGACCATGACAATTAGGTGCCATGAAGCAGATTCTGGTTTGTTTCAAAAAAATTTTTTTTCTGCTACCGGACCCTCCAAATTGAAATTGACTTCATAATAACGAAGGAGATTCTGTGTCACTGGGGCCTTTAGAAAAGAAGGGCAATCTTCCCTTTGGTCTGCACATTATTGAAGATGCTTATGCTTCAGAAGAGGCAGTTTTCAATATGGATTGCGCACAATATTCATAAGGGAGATTTTATTAACACCTGGGCTCTGCTTCAAACCAATAAAAACCAACCCTCAGCAGCGAGAACTAGACATCAGTAGAGTAACCAAGTTTACCTGGCAATTCCAGTGTGCAGCTAGGATTGAGAATGACTGAACTGGGGAGTGAGACAAGACTGAGGAATCATTAATAATGATTGCTATGTGGGAATACGTAAAAAATATGGACAGACTCTCAGGTTACCCCCTGAAATATACTAGTTTATGATTCCTGGGGGAAGGAGTTTAAAAAGGTGGGAGAAGAAACTTCTAATTTAAAAAGTCTCCAAGGTGATTCAGATGGGCCTTCCTAGCCCTAGGATGTAGACCTGCATCCCAGAACATTCAGGCTAGAGCTCAGCACTTGTGTGACATCTCCTGACTGTCCCAAGTGTGTGGGACACCCAATGTGGACCCTGCCCGGAACACAGGGCCCCCTCTAGCAAAAATATTTAGGTACCATTTCCATCCATGCCCAGCTTATATCTTTGTCTTATTTCCCCAAAATTGGAATATACCTCAATCCAAATTCTGCTCGTGCTGGCTTCTGGGTTCCTCTCAGTGTCTTCCAGCCTGCAAGGCCCAGGTTGGTCTGGTCTCTGGGGAGCTAGCACAGTGCTGTAAAAGAGACATCTTTCTCCTGGTCTCTGCTTTGACAGCAAAAGCTTTTTACTCCCTGTGTGTTTAATTTTAATTTGCTTTGTAGTGTCAAGGCATTCTGGGCACCTGTCAGGTCAGGCTATAAAAGGAGATCTGCAAAAGATTAAGTTATTCAATGCCGGGTCTTTTTGAACTGCAGCATACAGGGAGGGAGTCTCATTTTTATAATCTCTTTCTCCAAGATGCAAAGGCCTAAAAGCTGGCCTTTCTCTTCAAAACATGAATGCTTTAACCTACGAGAGGAAGGGTCTTTCTTTCATGTCAGTTAGAGTCAGCCGTCAGGCACAGATACATACAAATAGAAATGCATCAATTCATCATCAGTGGCTCTTGATTGTATACAGCCAGCCCCTGGGCCCTTTTCCATCACAGGTAATTACAGGTGAGCTACATGACAGAGCCTCAGTCAGTGTCATCATTTCTAGATTATGCTGTTTTTTAAATCCTAGTAACATTTGTTATAATATATATAAGAAAAGTTAATCATGCTTATAAACCAGTTTATAGATATAGATGTATTTTATAGATGCACATAATTTCAAAAATAGTCAATATACACAGACTAGTAGACACTTCAAAATGATGAATTGATAATTTCTTGCTTATCTTGGTATATTGAGCAATTACCTAACATCAAAGAATTTTGGCTGTGTGTTAAATAAGCTCATTTACATTTTTATTTTTCATTCTTTTGTTCTCTCTTTCAGTGCCTCCACTACACAGAGGTTCAAAATCACTAAATGCAAACACCAAGACATTAGATCTGGAATGTAGTCTTCAAAACCAGTATCCCCTGAGATGCTAGGCACAGGCATTGAGCGCCAAGAATAATCACATTAATTCAGACCTCTCCTTTAGTCCTCGAAGTCCAATTTAAATGCTGATGATGTTTGTACATTGGCTTAAAAAAGAAAGAAAAAACCTCTTTACAGAAAACTCTCACTGCTTTCACACAGGACTCTGCTTTAGATTTTCTCAAATCTATCACTAATCAACCATAGAGTTTTTCAATACTGGTAAAGTTAAATACTGGTATTTTTGCAAGGTAACTCATGCAGGGATAAGCTTTAGTGTCATTTCATCTGTATCTGTAGCTGGACACTGACTGGATCTTTTCTGTAGCTTTTGAGTAGTCTTCTGGAGATTAATCTGGGGATGGTTTGCTCCTCAATGTAGCCTCAGAGTCCAATCAGAGTCAGCCCATTTGGTGGTTTAGATAAACAGGTCTACTAGGCTCTTTAATCTTATTCTAGGATATATGACTGGCGTTTAGGATCTGCTTTCCACAGTGGAAGACTTGGCAGCATCCTTTTGTTGAAGGATGATATCAGTCCACCTTCTAGTATCACCTCAGATCTGTTCATGGTTTGTTGCTGATGTAACTCTAAAGTATGAAACAGTGGTTGGCACTTAGGAGATGACCTGTAAGCATTTTTACTTGTTAAATAAATGCTATTGACATGTAACCATAGTTAAGGTATTGTATATTTGAAATTTTTAGGTCTTAAGTGTTCTTACCAAATAAAGGTAACTCTGAGGTAACAAATATATTCATTAGTTCGGCTCTGAAAATCATTACACAAGGTATACTTATATCAAAACACCATATTTTACATCTTAAGTATATAAAATTTTTATTTGTCAATCATACCTCAATAAAGCTGACAAAAATTAGTTAATTAATTAATGCTATTTATTGCCAATTCTTCCTCCAGCCAAATATTCATCCATGTGTAGTTCAATGGAAAGTTTTATCTTGGACACTGATATGGTTTGGCTCTGTGTCCCCACCCAAAACTCATGTTGAATTTTAATCCCTCAGTGTTGGAGGTGGGGCCTGGTGGGAGGTGATTGGACCATGGGGGTGGTTTCTAATGGTTTAACCCCATCTCCCTAGTGCTGCCTCATGATAGAGTTCTCATGAGATCTGGTTGTTTAAAAGTATGTAGTACTTCCCCCTTCATGTCCTCCTGCTATCTCTCTCTCTCTCATTCTCTCTCTCTCTCCTGTTGCCATGTAAAGATGTGCTTGCTTCCCTTTCCAATCGTGGCCTTCCGCCATGATTGTAAGTTTCCTGAAGGCTTCCAGCCATGCTTTCTATACAGCCTGTGAAACTGTGAGTCCGTTAAATCTCCTTTCATTATAGATTACCCAGTCTCAGGTAGTTCCTTATAGCAATGTGAGAACAGACTAATACAGACACATTGCTGTCTCCTTGAACACAATACATCTTAAGCCAAAGCATATTTTCTTCCTTATGTGACTTTTTTGGTCTAAAGCACACTCAATCTCTTAATCCGTATGTATAAACACACACACACACACACATATATAAAATATAGGAAGCCGTAAATGCGTTTTAGGGTTCTGATGAAAACTCACCCTTCCTATAAAGTTTTCCCAGTTCCTCTTCCACAAACCTATAATTATCACTCTCCTTTCTGTGTTAAAGCACATTGTTCATTCCACTGGGAGCTTTACCACATTATAGTTTTGTATTAATGATACTAATAATTATCATTTACTGTGTGTCTTTGTGACTGACATGAATGGTTATATTATTACAGATTAGCTATTCCAAGCACTATTTTTATATGAACTTCCAAACCTCCAAGCCTCCAATCACTCCCCTACTGCCTGTTGACCAAGGTCTGGTGACTTCCCCTGGGGAAGACCCTGCCAAAAGGCCACCCCATTGTCCTCCTCATGAAGGGGCCAGACTGGGCCTCCTCAGTTGAGCTGTTTGTCCTTCTTGTCTCCCCTGGCTTCTTGCTAACTCCCCCGGAATCCTGAATGTGACATAGTAAGTGTCTTACCACTGCCTTAACTCAGGTGTCTGGAGTCAGAAATGGACCCTGGATCTGCATGAAGATGCTCTCAGATTCTGTTCCTTCCCTGTGCTCCAACGTAGCTTATGGTTCAGTTCCATGCCTGGGTTCTCCATTCTTTACAGTGTGTGTTACTCTAGGGTCTACACAGTGCTTTCGTCATGACTTTATTCTTCAAAACAAGGCTATAAAGGTGAGTAGAGGGTACTGTCGCCTATTGTTGGTGGACAGGAAGATAAAGGGATGCTGTGCAAGGTGCCCAATTCAAGCATAGAAAGTGCTCAAGTTGAATTCATGTCTATTTCTTTCCCTGTCCCACCATGCTGCCTCCAGTTCTGGAGACTGCTTGTTTTGCAGAGCCTTGACTTGGTTCTGAATAAACAATCTTAAGTCCTGGAAATTCTGTCTCCAATATAGTCTCCAACCTTCTGAAATTATTGTGGCAGATCTGGACCTGATGCCTTCCACTTATGTGGATTTTTTTTCAGACACTGGCAATATTGCAAGTATAGTTATCATTCAATCTCAACAAAGTATCTTCCAAATATAAAAATCTAAATAAAAACTGTCTCAAGAGATTTGAAAATACGATAATCATTTTGGTGATTGATATGATTGTTCACAGCTGAAACTCATCAGTTCTCTAATGTCTACTTCAAATAAATGTATATAATTTGGGGCAAGTCAGCTAAATTTGCTTAGCATCAGAAACTTCAAAATTGGTACAATAAAAATAGCTAATACTTGTACTAGAGACTCCTTCATGTAGCATCTTTTTTGATCCTCACAACTTTGTGAGGCAAGTACTATTATTACTTTCATTTAATGATGAGAAAACATAGACACAGAGAGCTTAAAAGTGTCCAGGGCCACATAAGTAATATGTACTGAATTCAGGAATTGGATCCATGAGCAATGCTCCTGAATACTGTGTTGAATTTTACTCTAATAAAACTGCCCCTGTCATCAAGTATGGTTCTACTTATTGAAATGAGATGTTGTTTGTTAAAATTTAGCCTATATAATTGCTCATTATGGTGAATATGAGTTTGCATACACAGCGAGTCCTTCCTTATGTCATCAATAGGTTCTTGGAAACTGGGATTTTAAGCAAAACAATGTATAAGGAAGTCAATATTACTATAGGCTAATTGATATGAACATGACTTAAATTCCTATAACATATTTCTGGTCACAAAAATATCATCAAACTTCAAAATAAAGACCCTAAAACACCGCTAATATTGAACATTGGAATAAATGTGAGCTACGTATACATTTAAGAAAGGCTAATAAAAACAAATAAGATTTTATCTGGTGATTCCAGTTCAGGGGTGCAGGTGGCTGGAGCCTGTCTGGGGGCTCAGGGTCTAAGGCAGGAACCAGCCCTGGACAGGACGCCATCCCATCGCGGGGTGCTCTCATACACACACTTAATTCATGCAGAAGGCGGCCACTGAGATACATCAGTGAACCTAACATGCACAACTTTGGGATGTGGGAGGAAACTGAGTACCTGGAGAAAACCCACACAGAGAGTTGCCCTGACCGGGGGCAATGTTTATTCTCATCAACTTTATTACAAAACAACATTGAACAGAATGACATGATTTGAGGACCTGCCATACTTCTGCCTTGAAAAACAGGGCTGAATTAACTTAAGTGAAGTGTTTTCCTTAATTATTGTACCTATGTGACAATATTAGTTTAGACACAGTCTCTGCTAAGAAAGACATTTGGAACTCAAACTTTAAAGACTAAAACATTCTTCTCTCAAAAGCAATTACTTGTGACTGAAAAATGCAGGAGAAAAGTTTCATGGAAACAACCTATCACCAACATGAAACACCTTTCAAAAGCTGATCGTCATAAATGCTACACTTGGAATACGTCGTTTATTTTGATAAGCCTTTGAAGTAAATATTATTAGTTTCCCATGCTATAGGTGAAGAGATAGAGGTACAGAGGATGTAAACCACTTGTCCAAAACTAGTAAATGGCAGAGCTGGGATGGTAACCCAAGCAGTCCAGTTCCGAGCCTGTGTTTTACCTGCTTCTTGCACTCTCCTCTCCCAGGGATTGGGAACCATGTAAAGCCAGGATCAGTTTGCAGACATAGCCTTCATGTGGGTGAAGCTCAAGTCGGAGGAATGGGTTCATCCAGTCCCCATGTGGCAAGCACCCCGTGCTACGGTGATGCTCCCTGTTCACTGGCCACACCCCTGCACAGGAGCACTTGGCTCCCACCCAGGATTTCTCATTGCATTTTCACCTTTGTCTTGCTTGCTCTTTATTCCTGCATCTAAGCGACACCTGACTTTATTTATTTTAATTCCCCATTCCTGCACTGTGCTCATCCCTGCGTCAGATTCCTTGTGTTATTTTCCCCTGGCCCTTGGTGCTGTGGATTTCCAGAGGAGAACCCCCCTCTGACTGTGACCTGTGCTTAGCACTTCACACAGGTGGGCATCGTCACCAGGTTCAAATTATGTGAAATACAATCATGTGCGTGATGGGTAGGAAATCACCACTATGGATTAATACCATCTATGGTGTTGCCTTTTTTAGAATACCATCAAGGCTCCAACTATGAATACATGAGCTCTCACACCAGCTCTGGGCAAGGACTTTTCGAGTCCAATGTACAAAAGAATAGATAAGTAAAACAATACAGGACTTAGAGAAAATGTCCATTTTACTTGAAACTAAGGTTTGTCTAAAGCCTAGTACATTTTGATTCACCTAAATCTTTCTGGTTTGGAAAAAAGGACGAGGGATTAATTTTTCAACAATGTCTGTACCTCCTATAAAATCAGATTTATTTTACTTTCCATTTGGGAAAGACATTCCTTTTAATGGCCATGTCTACTTAAGAAGCCTTCAGCTGAGGTTTAAATTAGATTGAAATATGACCTGGATTGTGAATGTATCACTCTGTCTTTAATACCATAATCGTTTCATTTCCTAGCATGGTTCAATAAATGAGAGAGAATTCATGCAAAAATGTAAGTCTGTGAAAAGGTTGACTTGGAATTATGCTCATGATTGGTGGAGAGATTCATATCCATGATGTCATAGTCATTTGACCCTGTTGCCATTCCTCGACTAGAGGAACTAGAGCAAGAGATCATGCTTGCACCTCACTCGTGCCGTGAGATATGGAGCAGCCTTTTAGAATATGTAGAATATGTAGAAAAGTAAGATTTCTGTTCTTTGAAATTGCAAATGAAGGACTCAATATCAAAGATATAATTAATGTTGCTTCAGAAGTTTTAATAGAAGGGGGGTTTTGTAGCTAACTGCAGAGACATGATTTTGCATGTTAACATGCTTTAAGCCACTTGCTAATATAGCATAATGCATGCAAGAAAGAACACCAGAGTTAAAACTAACTTTTAGAAAATATATGATTCCATTGTCTAAAATGCATGCAGATGCCATAAAACTATAGTAGAAAGCTCATCAACCCTATCAAATTTAAAGAAATGTTTGTTTTTCCTGCTATATCATATTGGTTAATATGTTGTTATTGATTACGTTACATTTTATGTGACTTGAATTAAATTTGGAAAGTTGTAGCTTATTTGATATAAAACTTATACTCATCAAAATATATCTTTTTATACAAATATATTTATATGGTTATAAAATAATATATATATTTATCATAGGGAGACTAAAGTACAATTATATAAAATTACACACAGGTATATAAAATATAAAAACACACAAGTATATAAAATAAATTTATATTTATACATATATAAATATACACATATTAATACACAATCATTTATCTGAAAGTGGCCATGGTAAACAGTAAAAGAAAATTTGACTTAGCAGTGTAAGACTTGGACTTAAATTCAAGATCTCTCTGTTACTGGGTTTACCTCCCTCAGCTCAGAACGCTCAATTTGTTTATCTAGCAAAAAAAAAAAAAAAAAAAAAAATCATTTCAATGCTTTCTATTTAACAAACAGAGTGTGAAAGAGCTTGCAGCAAACTCTAAAAAGTTGAACATGTGCATCATGACATCTACATATGTTATGTACAGATTACACATATCTATATTATGTGTTTACAAACTATGAAATAAACGTGACCTCTCTCTCCTCATACCACCTCTTCCCTGTTCTCATTTTGAACCTAAACTCCTCCCCCTGCCATCATCATCACCCTATCAGCTTCTCTCCTGTAATTGAAAAGCGGCATACCAGGCCAGGTGTGGTGGCTCACGCCTGTAATCCCTGCACCTTGGGAGGCCGTGGCAGGCGGATCACATGAGGTCAGGAGTTTGTGACGAGCCTGGCCAACACGACGAAACCCCGTCTCTACTAAAAATACAAAAATTAGCGTGGTGGTGGCCGCTTGTAATCCCAGCTGCTCGGGAGGCTGAGACTGGAGAATCACTTGAACCCGGGAGGCGGAGATTGCGGTGAGCAGAGATCGCGCCATTGCACTCCAGCTTCGGAGACAGAGTGAGACTCCTTCTCGAAAACAAACAAACAAAAATAAAAAGAAAAAAGAAAGAAAAAAAGAAAACCAATATACCTATTTGAATATTTCTAACGAGAGGACAAAATTGAACCTTAAATAAAAGATATCACTCAGTGAGTTGATATCTCTCAGTTTTGTGTTTTAGCTAACATTTATTACATACTTACTTGGTGTCACGTGCTGGGTTAAGCACTTTTAAACTAACTTAATCCTGGAATAGCCATATGACATAACTACTGTCGCCACTTTACAGAGGAGAAAAATAACTCATGGGAAGTTTTATATGTATATATATATATATACCTGCTGAAGAGCTTTTATTTTGTTTTATTTATCTCTGTTTTATGGTTGTTTTGCTGTTTTATTTTGTTATGAAATTTAGTTTATGTTAGGATGTTCAGACATCCTATTGATTACAGCAATATTCATGCAGCTCCATGAAATGCTCATTGTTCAATGTGCTCAAACAAGTGAGACGCCTCCCAGGGTGCCAACTGGGAAAGGTTTATAACCAAAGACGTTTTTAAAACCTGCACACAATGGAAAAGGCACAGAGAAATCAACATGCTTTTGTACATTTTTCCAAAATAACAAGAAAATATTGAAACCTTGAGAAAATTATTTTTTTAATGACTTCTCTATTGGAACCTTTTGATATTTACTAACTGTTATCATTTCCTAGAATAAACTATTGTTTCTACAAATTGCTTTTTAATTCTTCCTCCAGAAAAATCCTATGGACAATTGTTTAAGGAGAAAGAAAATTCGGAATGGAAGAAAAAAGGGACAACACTAATTTACCAAGTTCCCAGCAATTTTTGGTACTCATAGTTATTCAGTAATAAAAAGTTCTTATCCCAGTGTTTAGAGAAATTAAGTTATTTGACTAAATACATATTTTAAGGGGTATAATTAATAGTTGAATTTTAGTAGATTTTTATAACTCTAAATCCTATGTTTTTTCATTGATTAAAAGAATAATTAAGTATTTTTAAATTATTAATTATTATTCAATTTGTGGTAACATTTTACAGTTAATTTTCAGGCACACGAGATAAACTTATTATCGTAAGTCTAAATACAAGTATTTTTAGATCTATTCCACTGGATCTAATTTGTATCTTATTATGTGGGTCTCCAAAAAATCCTAATAATTAAAATGGTTATTGGTATCAATAGCATATTTAGACCTTGAAATATAATGCTTCTGGTAACATTTGTTGAAAGACTAAAATTAACACTTTCCTGTATCTATTATCATGTATGGGACCCTGCATTAAGCATTATCTGCTAACCCTCATTGCCGTCCAGGGTGAAAACTGCAATCCCCATTTTTCTTTTAGAAATCATGATGAGAAAGGCTGATGAAGATTTTCCCAAGGACTTACCGTAAATTAAGTGGTGATTCCAGACTTTATATTCAGCTTTTACTGACTCTAAAGCATAAAGTGGTTCCATCTTACCACTAAGCATGTATGACTGAGTTCACCAGCCCTGTGGGGTTCATTAGTGCTGTCAGAGTGACCCTTAGCACTTGGAGGAGAATGGTCTGATTTTCTATGTCCCACAGAGTGCTTTGGACATCACATCTGTCTTCTTCATATCTCCTTTCCTGATTATTCTACCATCTTAATCGTCTGCATTCGTGAGAACCATGCACCACCTGCTACAGGAATCAATGGCCAACTCTTTCAAAAGATGCACAGAGAAATTTTTCTCTCTCCAATCTTGAGAGTCACTTGTGAGAGAGGCACAGGTAAACATACAAATTTGAGAAAGAAAAGCCAAGTCCAGCTGGAGAGGTGGAGAATTCAAATATACCATTTACGTTAATAAACATTGATTGAGTGTCTCTGTGTCTAGAACTCGGCTAGGTCTCTTTCCTGACAAGTGAATAAATGCTATTTATTTGTCAGGAAAAGAAACTGTTCAGCGTGGCTGGCTGAAGAATAGGATACTTAAAGGAGAGAGTGGCTGGAGTAACATGTGCAAGTTGAGTAGAGAGTATAAGAATCTGTGTGCTCTGTTGAGGATTTTAAACCTTACACTATCAGCAATGAGAGTCAACCAAGTTTTTAGTAGAAAAGACGTGTGTTCAATTTTATATTTTAAACAGCAACTCCAGGAGAAGAAGGGTGTGAGATTGGAAGCTATAGGATAGTTGTTGGCTGTTGATCAGATTAGTTTAAAAACGAAGAATACCTGAGCTAATATGAAGATGAAAATTGAGTGGTAAGACAATATTTGTAAATTACTTTTCTGGAAAATTACAATAAACTAAAGGATACATTGGACAGAGGAGGGCAGTTAGGAAAGAATCAACAAGGCTGGAGGTTTCTAATTTGAGTGACTGGGCAGATGATGGAACCATTAACCAGTTGGAAAAGGAGTTCTTTTGGTGGGTCACTTGAGTTTCCTTTCGGAATTGTGACTTAAAGTTGTTTTTGAATAGCCAAATGAAGTTGCTTTTGGACGTAAGTGTCTATGGTTAAGAGAGGTAGAGCCAAGTGACTTGAGAATATTGGCTATTGTGTAATAGTGAAGAACTTTCAAAAAATTGATGCAAGCAATGTTTTTATCTAGTGTACAATTGGTTGTCTTTCCAGTAACATTGCATCTTTCTTACCAGATAATGCATTTAGCTAATTTGTTTTTGTTATCCATTAATGAGGATATGAAAAGGAAAGAAAATCAAACAAGTGGGATGATACTGGTGGCTGCTGATCCTCAGCAGGATAAGGGGAAATACAATTTCTGCCAGATACTACTTTGAAACACAATGGATGGTGGCTCTGACGAGAGGAGGCAAGAGAGTGGGGAAATGGAGAATCATAAAGTTTTTTCTAAGTGTAAAATGAAACCAATATATTTGAGAAGGATGGAAGTGAGAGGGAGCCCAAGAGAAAGCAGGACTGAGAATAGAGCACAAATACACTTTCCTGGGAGCAGTATTCTTCCCAAAGAGGATGGAAAATGGCATACATAATCTATAATTTTAAAGCATATTGCCTATTTCAAAAAAATGCTGCTATCAAATATTTTATAAGATTAGGTGAAGTTAAAATGTTATTTTAATGTCTTTATTAGATATCATGTGTCTAAATAGATTAAAAAAAGAGGTTGCTGAAAGGTGTGTCACATCATGTGCCAAACTTTTCAGGGTGGCTGCGGCCTTTGGTGTAATTTATTTTACCCTGAGTGGCTTGGACAGACCTACAGTTAAACACTGTCCCCCAGCATATCAGCCATGTGAGCCTGTATACACACATGCACACACACCACACACACACCAGACACACACACACTGGACACACACACGCACCAGACACACACACACATACACACACACACTTTTCCTTAACCTCAGTTTTTTTTTAATCTTATAAAGTGCATTAACATTACCTAAGAATATAGCAGGGATTAAAATAAACAAGGTATGTAAAGAATATTAATCTGACAATCCTTTATGTTACGTTTCCTGCTTTCAGTTTGAGAATAAATTTAAATTGCATCATCTGTTGCTTTCTACTTACCATAGGCAATTCTAAAATGCCACATCCACCTAAAAAACCTTGCTTTGTCATTGACTTTATCCCTTGGTTTTTCCCACTGCATGCCTAATGGAAAGACTGTTCATTTTCCCCAGTATATCTCATAAATTGGAGATGAACAACTGTCTTCTAGTCAGAGTTCTCTCAGGAAGACATTTATATCCATAAAGAAATCTGACTTCCCATCAGCAACTTCCTGGCTTTATCAGTTTCAAATATCTCTGCATACCTACAGCATTTAATCACAGGAAGTATCTTCCTCTAAAACTTTCATGGGTAAAAGGAAGGGTCTCTTTAATTTTTTTTTCTTCTCTTTTTTTTTTTTTTTTTTGCCCTGTTGTTCAAGGAAGAAAGGGTCTCTCTGTATAGCCCTTTTCTATGCACAGGATGTATGTTAAGCTAATGTTAAACTGAGGCACAATACAATTTTAACGAGTTTATTTGAACACACAAATATTCATGAATCAGGCAGCTCCAAACCAGAAGTGGCTCAAGAGCTCCACCGAGGGGGAGGCGTTTATAGGATGTATATGGAAATAAAGCAAAGAAAATCTTTGATTGGTTACACATATACAGTGGCCTTAATTGGTATATCCCATTGAGAAAAGTCCCTAGTTACATAATTATAGGTTTGCTTGCTACTTCTGATTGGTTGAGCTTGAGTTCTGTTTTTTTCTTTTAATGTAGCTATTTATAAGAAATAGCTCAAGTTAAGTTTTGCTTATGTTTACAAATCAAGCAAGGTTGAAATTATTTATGACACCACACTGGTTTTGTCTGTTCAGGGATTCTTCAAGCCTGTTCTTTATTTGAATATACTTTGATCCTGATAAGCAAAATTCTTTTCTTTTTTTTTTCTTTTTTCTTTTTGCTTTCTTTTCTTTCTTTCTTTCTTTTTTTTTTTTTTAAGACAGGTATATTTGACTCATTGATTTTGGAACTATGCATGCTATTGAATTAGAGGCCAATAGTGAATGTCAGTCTAAACTGTTGAGTTAAGGAAGTGGTTGGCACATGGTCCCAGCTGAGGTGAGATAAAGTTTGGTATCCAGAGAACCTTTCTTCTAAGGAGACACTGCAGAGAGTTGATTCAGGACCCAGGGATGGTCCAGGTCTGGCCTTAGCGAGAAGCAACATTTGAGTGAGTAGCCAGGAATGGGCTCTGCAGAGACGGAAGTCAGACAGGAGAACAGGTAGAGGCCCTTCAAGTATCCAGGAGCGGTCAACCTGGCAAGAAAAAAACAGGGAAGGCCACACCCACTCATTAAAGTCAGACTACATGAAATATGATCTTTATTTTCTTACAATGGTGTCTTCATGCATTCTCCCTAAGCAAGAAGCCTTCCTAAATTAAACAAAGAAAGAACACTGCTTGTGGCTGATCGTAGTAGTATTATGCCCTCTGGGTCTCAGTTGAAGTGCTACAGCCACAGTGAGAAGCCCAGTTGCACCATCTTGCAAGTGTACTTACCTCCATTATGATAGTTATTTTAAGGACATCTTTGTCCAAATCCTTAACTCTTTTCCACCAAGCTACAAATTCTCAAAGCATAGTAATCAGGTTTACATTAATCAAATTTGCATCCTTGGCATGTAACATAGCAACTGGCACATAGAAGTGTTTGGAAAGTGTTTGTATTTATATTACATTATAATAACACACCTCTGTTCGGTATATACAATGACTTTCACTGATTCGTAAGATGTGAGAATATTTAAACATAATCTCTGATTGGTTTGTGTTTGTTCTTCATTTAATTCCTATTTCGTGTCTGACAGTGTATCTCATTGCTGTTTTCAAGCCCAAAGTGCATCAAGTACTTAATATTGTACATACAAAGTTTCATTTTTGTATAATCAATACAAATTATTGGATGACAATAATGCATACTTAATTGGTACAGATTTTTTATAGAATAACCTATAGCCTAAAGAATGATAGTTTTTAAAAGAGGAAAGTGGGATTTTTTTTGTTCTTGTCTGTTTCTACCTAATTTCCTTATGAAGTAGTCTCTGCAAGTTGAATTGCAAAGTCAATATAATTTTTTAAAATATCTAAAATAAAATATATAAAAGCTTTCATTAGTTTCCATATCAGGCAAATTGAGATTGGAAAACCTCACTTTGACTAATTCATGTGAATTATAAAATATGTAGACAAAAGTTAAATATTATGGAAAGAAACCCATCCTCCTTAGTATTTATATCAGACTTTTATATACAATGAGGTAGTACAAATAAAAGCATATAACACATAATCTACTGCATGAGGTGCTTAATATAATTTAATTTATATTCTTTCATTTTTAACTTCAAGTTAATTATCAAATATGTGCCTAATAGAAATTGTTTTGGAATTTGCTTTACTTAACGGATTAAAAGAGAAATCAATAGAGAAAGCCATTTGCCATATGTAATGGCTTGTTTTGCTTTTATTTTTTAAACTCAGCTTTTCAAGAGGCATCTAAGTGCACACCTTACAATCAGGCTGTAATATGAATTACGTGTTGGCAAGTTTTGCATTAGAGCAAATTTGCACCATTTACATTTCTGCAGTTTTCTATTCAATTTTCAAAGGAAAGAATTTTATATTGTAATTTATTGTTTTTTACTTGCATCACCACTTTTAGGAAAATGTAGAGGGAAGAGGCTCAGGTCAGACAAACTCCATGGTTCCTCCTAACTCTATACCACTGTCATTTATTTTCTAAGGGCGTCTGAAATAACGGCAGAACATTTAAAAGCAATCTCTGGGAATATTCTAAGAGATATATAAATTGTTGCATCTAAAGATCTCTTCTAAGCATAACCTCTAGTGTATTTTTGAAAAGAATGCATAAGAGAATATGATCAAAATGCAGAAAACGTTTGGCCTTTACATTCATCATTCTCTGGACACAAATCTCTCCTGATCTGTGTGTCAAAACAAAAACACAAACAACAAAAACCACATTAATCGCAGGACACACACCGCTCCTGTGTATTCTGCCTAATTATCCTTCACAGGCTATGGGTAACCGTTATTAAAATCTACAAAGCACATTTTTTGTCAAGTATTTTCTTTTCTGCGACATCATTTTTTACAGCTGCGAATTGATGGTGTGTGTGTGGGGAGCTGGCTGACTTAGAAGATAAGCAAGACTCTAGGGCTAATTAGCTCACCCAGCTGGTCATCCTGTACCAGATAAGAACACCAAGGCGAGAACTCAGGCTGCCAACTGATATTCATGGTTTTCATGTGGCTAACCAGATAAACTCTGTCCCTCTCTGGCTTTCCTTGAGTCCTCAGCCTTTGGGCAACTGTACGTAGCTTTAGGCTTACATTTCTCATAACTAAAGATACGTAAGCATCAGCTGGCAGGAAAAGGTCTGTTTTAGGCCAACCAAAATGCACATGAAAGGGGGTTGAGCGCTACTTCTGTGTCAGTAGATGGAGGTTGGATTTCTACTCTACAATCTAACAAATTAAATTCAACTTATGGTAACTGATCGTCTATTAGATGCTTTCAGGCATTGAAAATTAAAAAAAATACCTCCTGTTCCTAAAGAATTCACAGAATCTTAAAAGAGCTCAGATGGAGACACACCAAAATCATTATCATACAGATTCTTCATTCATTAAATAACAAGGTGTAAAGCCTGATGGTGGCTATCAGGAGAAGGAAGATGGAAGAACAGCCAGAGCTGGCTCTGCAAGATGAATAGGAAGTACCTGGTAGATTCTGAGGGAGAGGATTTCTAGCCAGGAAGATAGTTTGTGCACAGCTGTGATGGTAGAAACATAATGCTCTTGAAAAGTCTGAGAGTAGTGAGCCCAAAAGTGCAGAAGTAAGGGTGTGGCAGTAGCAACCGTACAAGGTCAGAACAGACAGGGTATCTTAGCAATGACTGTCAGAAGCTTGAAAAGTTTACCCAAGTGTCATACTTATGGTGGGCTTTTAGTATTCCCCATCTTCATAGGGCCATTTTATGTTATTCGTAGAATTACATACAGTTCTGAGTACATGTACATGTCAGCCAGCTCTCAGGAGATCTAGGTAATTGAAAGTCAAACATTGGCTGACAAAAGTATGACTCAAATTTTCCATTTTCTCTACAGTTTTTAACCTGCTTATTTTGCCCCTAAGGGTGCTACACTCCATTTGTCTGTTACTAAATGCCTGTCTTTGTTTTTGTTTTCTTTTTTTTTTTTTTTTTTGAGACGGAGTCTCCCTCTGTCGCCCAAGCTGGAGTGCAGAGACGCAGTCTTGGCTCACTGCCAGCTCTGCCTCTCAGGTTCACGCCATTCTCCTGCCTCAGTCTCCCGAGTAGCTGGGACTACAGGCGCCCGCCACCACGCCCGGTTAATTTTTTGTATTTTTAGAAGAGATGGGGTTTCACCGTGTTAGCCAGGATGGTCTCGATCTCCTGACCTCATGATCCGCCCGGCTCAGCCTCCCAAAGTGCTGGGATTACAGGCGTGAGCCACCACGCCCGGCCAAATGCCTGTCTTTGAATAAGCCACAGCAAATGTGACAAAATCATCACTTCCCTCAAGTATAAACACTGTGTAATCAGTAAAACTGACCATTTAGAAGCATTTTGTATAAAGTGCATTCCAAAATCAGAAGAAACAACTGAAATAAGTATTTAATATTTAATGAACCACTTCAAGATTTATTATTCCTATCTTGGAAGAGGAGTATATTAATGGTGGAGAGTTTTCTTTTTCTTTCTTCTTTTTTTTTTAACTAGAGAAAAGATAAGAGAAAAAAAGAAATGAAAGACTTATTCTTAATTCAAAGATAATGAATGACAAAGCCGTATTTTAGAAGAGAATATTAATGCTCATGAAGACACTCATGCTACATAATTATTTACCCAAAATACCATTTTGCAACGCATACAAAGCAAGTAAAAGTTTAGAGTGTAGGTCATTTTTAAATAATTCATCATCTCTGTAACCTATCCATTTTCATTCTGCTTAGAGAAAATAAGATTCTAGTAATTTTATTTGTATTATTCAGAAAATGGCGTTGACACTGGAGAGAGGTGAGTTGATACCACAGTGCCTGGCGCATGGAGATCCTTAGTAAGAGCACATTATGGGAGCAAGATGGCAGAGGAGGTGGGCCTTGGGGTTGGGCCGTTAGGAGTTCAAGCCATGATTTCACCCCTCATTTTCTGCATTATAATACATTTTAGTCCATTCAGGTTGTTCTAACAAAATGCCATAGATGGTTTAAACAACAAACACTTATTTCTCACATGTCATGCGAACTGGGGAGTCCAAGATCAGGACTTAAAGCCTGATGTGGTTCTGCTCCCTGTTCATTGACAGTCATCTCCCAGGGCAGAGAAGAGAGAGTGAGCTCTCTTGTTTCTCTTCTTATAATGACCCCAGTCCCTCTCATGGAGGCTCCATCCTCGTGACCTGATGATCTCCCAAATTGCATGTCTGCTGACATCGTTCCATTGGGGTTAAGATTTCAGTGTATAAATTATGGAGGAACACTCCTTCTGTAGCATATAGAGAAGATTTTCAACCATGTTAAAGCTTACTGTTCCCATTTTCAATGTAAATTTCACTCTACTATGTACTTAATATTAACTCATAACTGGATCTCATGAATGGGTAAATGTTAATGAGCTGCTTAAAACCTTTTCATTTTATAGTATCAATTTGCGAGTTCATTGAGTATTTGGCACAGCATATTTAGTGAACAAAAACCCTTAGAAATAGACATTTCACAATTATGTGTGTGTGTATTCATGTGTATCTGCATCTGTGTGTATATTTGTGTATGTGTGTGTGTGGTACCTGTGTGCATCTGCAATTGTGTGTTTGTGTATGTGTATGTGTGTGTACCTGTGTGCATCTGCATCTGTGTGTGCATCTGTCTGTGTGGATATGTCTACCCATCTGGATCTGCATCTGTGAGTGCATCTGCATGTATATTTGTGTATGTGTGTGTGTGTGTGCCCATGTACGCATCTTCTGTGTGTGCATCTCTGTGTGTGTTCCTTTGAGTAACAGACTGCTCTCCATGTATTCAATGTAAAAGTCCTGATAAGAAATAATGAGCATAAGTAAGCTTCCCACAAAGCATAGGAGTTATAAAAAACTAACTATGAACTTATGGCACCTGGGTACAACATGGAGAATAACTGAGGCCAGTCTTTTTAAGCTTAGAGCTTATGTACATAAATCCTAGAACCTTCTCTCCAGCGGAATTTGGGCATCACATCCTTTTTAGAGGCCATGAGGAACATAGCTGTCCCATATGTGCTATAGCAGGCAGAATTAAGTTTTTATATGTATTTTTATTAGGAATGGTTAGTGAAATTACAAGACTTTAGTTCTAGACATTAACTTAAAGCCAATATAGGTCAACATTTTCTTACCAACAATTTATAGACAGGCAAGGTTTTCCCCTTTTGCTTTGTAACAAACAGCTTTCTTCAAATACTAGCCATGGTCTCATTTTCCCTTTTTTGTGTGCCATCTTCCTGGAGTCATGGGAGACAGCTTAGATGTGCCAGCATAAAGCAGGATAATGCACGTTGAGAATATAGGTCCTGACCAAGTCCCTCACTGTGTAGCTGGTGACAATGAAGCTGGAGTGGCTCATCTAAGCTGCAGAGCTGCGTGCCTTTCAGAGTCCCTGCGTCACCCTAGTTGGGCTCATACAACCTATGGGTGGTGCCTGTCCCCAACACTTCCTCGCTGTATCCCCAACTGGGCAGGCTGTGGACTTTCAAAGTTTTAATTTCCCTAATATCCATCAAATTATATCAGCCTCCAATGCAGAGAAGGCCATTATGTAGGTAATTAACTAATTAAAATGAAAAATATTATAAATTAAATTTAAGAATAGTTAATTATCACGCTTAGCCAGATCAAACAGTGTGGTATGATAGCAGTCGCTGTGGTCAGGGAGCTGGGAGATGTCGTCCTGGTTCAGTTGCCCATTCACTGTGTGATCTTGGTGAATACATTTACTCTAAGTATTCATTTATTTTTTGGTTGGTAAAATAAGAATTTTGAAAAATCTCCAAAATTTCTCTGACAGCATAATCCTACAAGTTTTGTTTTAAAGTTAGTAGCTGATAAACGTGCCCTTTTTCTAAAAGTTTTTTCTGAAATATTTCAAAGCATAGGAAAAAATGCTCTCTTCCACGTGAGGTCAGTTTCATGCTAAAGTACGTTCTTTAGTAGTTTCTTGTACAATCAAGGATATTTTAATTATATTTTTAATTTGGAGATATTTGTAGGTTAACACATAACTATCAGAGATAAGACATAGAAATCCCCTCCACCTTTTACCGAATTTTCCCTGAAGGCAACATCTTGAAAATCTGTCCGGCAGTGTCACAGCCATTGATACAGAACATTTCCAAGAAGTAGAAATTTCCACCCCACGAGGTCCTTCCAGTTGCCCTTTACCACACCCACTTGCTCCCTGCCTGCATTTTTCTCTGTAACCCTTGGCAATTAATAATCTGTTCTTCGTTTCTACAATTGTCTTATTTCAGATGTTATAAACATGTTTCAAATGTTACATAGAATCCTTCTGGGAGGGGTTTTATTTACTCAGCACAAATTCCAGGAAAGGAATTCAGGTGGTTGCTTGCATCAATTGTCTGCTCCTTTTGTTTGCTGAGTCGTATTCACGGTAGAGTTGCACCACAGTTTGTTTAAACAGTCACCTGTTTAAGGACATCTAGGTTGCTTCTTATTCTTGGCTATTAAGAATAAAACAATCATTGATATTTGTGTACGGGTATTTGTATGAACACACTTTTTCACTTCTCTGGGATAAATGCCTAAGTATGCATTACTGGGTTTATATGGTTGTTGCATGTTTAGCTAAACAACAAATAAAAAATAAAAACCTTCCAAACTTTTTTCCAGAGTACATGTCCATTTTACACTCCCACCAGCCACATATTTGTGATCCCGTTTATCAGCATCCTTGCTAGCCTTGGGTGTCGTCACTGTTTTTTATTTTAGATGTTTTCATAGGTGTGTAGTGATGTCTCACTCTGGTTTTAATTTTCATTGCACTAATGGCCAACATTATGGGCTGAATCATGTTTCTCCAAAATTCATATGTTGAAACCCTAACCCCCCGTATCTAAGAATGTGGTTATATTTGGAGACAGGTCCTTGAAAGAAGTAATTAAGTCAAAATGAGGTCTTTGGTTTGGGCCCTAATCCAATCTGATGTGAGCCTTTATAAGAAGAGGGGATGAGGACACCAGGGAGACATCTCCAGAGGGGTAGCCATCTGCAGAGGACGCAGGAGGGTGGCCATCACGAAGCCCTAGAGAGACACCTCAGGAGAATTCAATCCTGCTTGATCTTGGACTTCCAGCCCCAGAACTGTGAGAAAATAAATGTCTGCTGTTTAAGCTGCCAATCAATGGTGGGTGCTATTATGGAGGCACAAGTGCATTAACAGCCAGTGATCTTGAACATGTTTTTATTTCACTTGTTTATTGAGCATTTACACAATCCTCTTTGGTGAAATGTCTCTTCATATCTTTTGGCCCACTTTATAATTGGAATATTTGTACTTTTACTATTAAGCTTTGAGATTTCATCTATTCTAGATACTTATTCTTAATAGCTATGTAGTTTACAAATGTTTTCTCCTAGTCTATTGCTTGCCTTTTTAATCCTGTTAATAGGGTTTTCTACAGAGCCAAAGATTTTCATTTTGATGAAGTCTAATTTACTACTTTGTCCTTCTGTAGATTATTTGTTTTGGTGTCAAGTCTAAGAACATATTGCCCAGCTCTCAATCTCTGAGGTTACCTCTTATGTTTTATCTAAAAGTTTCATCAGGTTACATTTTATATTTAAGTACAAGGTCTATTTTGAGTTAATTATTATATGAGGTGTGAAGTTTAGATCAAAATTATTTTTTTAACTCTAAATATTAAACTGCTCCAGCACCATTTGTTAAAAAGGGTATTCATTTTTAATTGCATTGCCTTAGCACTTTCATCAAAAAACAGTTGGCCATATTTATTTTGGTCAATTTCTGTATTTTCTCTTCTGTTCAATCGATTTATATGTTTATCTCTCTGCCAATACCACACTGTCTCAATTAATGCAGCTATATAATAGACTTTAATATTGGGTGGAGTGATTTTTTCCACTTTCTTTTTCATTTTGAAGGCTATTTTTAGCTATCCTGTGGCCTTTGTATTTTCATATAAATTAATAATAAGCTTGCCTACAATGGAATAAATGCTTCAGGAAATACTGAACTAGGAGAATCATAAACTTGTGTCCAAGCCTAAGTCCCACCTAAGCAGTCTGGACAGAGGCATTTGGGAGGCCAGCTTCTAACATCGAGTTCAAAGGACAGGAGAAGAATTCTGAACAAGAAACAAATATTAAATGGCCTGGTCAAGAGAGGGATACGTAATAAAAGTGTTTTAGCCATAACTCTCTTAGTGACAAATGACAGAAACCTACTCAATTTGACTTAAATAAAAAATGAAATAGAATACGTCAAAAAACTGAGATGTTTGAGGTAGAAATTCAGTGGATCCAGGTGGTCTTTATTATTCTTCCAAGTAAGATTGCCTTCCTGCAGACTCATGCATGTACATCGTCTATGCCCATCAGCAGCTCCGAGTTTACATTCTTTACAATTAGCAGGAAGTCTCAGCATGAAGGCAATGATCCTTTCCCAACATTCTCAGCAAAAGCAAAGGGAAGGCTTTGTGAACTGGCTTTGGTCCCATGACCATGACTGAGGCAGTTCTCATGGCTGCTGAATCGGTCCTTTTATTGGACTAACATTTAGTTAATGTGTACTTAGAATTTTTAGAATTCCAGTCATGGCTCGAAAGCCCAGACCTGGAACCTGAAAATTGGGTGATCTCATTTTCAGGTTCCAGTACGTTTCCCATAGTTCCATTTCCTGAGAGGGTGTTTTACTGAGGGAAGAGATTTGGGTTCTGAAACTAGAAGGTGAACAGCTGGGCGGTAAGACAAAATAGAATGAGAGCAGCAGCAGCAACACATATTCAGCATAGGAGGAGGATCTAGTACAATAGTCATCCCTAAATAATAGCTGCCACTGTGAAGTTCTTCTATGTCTTCCTTTTCATTTATCCTCATAATCATCATTGCAGAAGGAGTTATGAAGGATATTTTATTGATGAAGAAAATCTACTCAGTAGCTTAGATCACACAGTTTGTGAGTACAGAGCTCGTCTTTATATCTCACTCTCTATGATCAACGCTCATGCACTTAATCAATATGCTAGACTGTGCGGATATGTCCCATTGGCTTACAAATAGAGTGCCTAGATTAATTAGAACATATATAAACAATATGTCCCGAAGCACCTGTTCTCTCTTGCTTGCGAACATGTGCTGAACTAAATGATTGTGAATCAGAATTTCACACTAGGATTCAAACCCAGACTTTTCAATCCTGGCTAATGTTCTTTTTTCTATATCTACCATCCAGTGATTTTTATGGTAAAAACTGGTATTTACACAATTTGCAAATTTGTCTGCTATGTGTATGGTACAGATCTTTGAAGTCTATTTTTTTTTATTTCAAAGTTTATTCTAGATTAAGGGGTACACATGCAGTTTTGTTTCATGGGTAAATTGTATGACATTGAGGCTCATCACCCAGGCAGTAAGCATGGTTTCCAATAGGTGGTTCTTCAGCCTACATCCTCTCTACCTCCAGCCTACATCCTCTCTACCTCCAGCCTCCATCTAGTGATCCCCAGTATCTATTGTTGTCATATTTATCTTCATGTTTATTCAATGCTTAGCTCCCTCTCATAGGTGAGAACATGCCGTATTTGGTTTTCTATTCTTGTGCTATTTTGGTCACTTAGCATAATGACCTCCAGCTCCATTTATGTTGCTGGAAAAGACATGATTCTATTCTTTCCTATGGTTGCATAGTGGTTCGTGGTGTAAGTACACCACATTTTCTTTATTCAATCCACTGTTGATGGGCACTTAGGTTGACTCCATGTCCCTGCTATTGTAAATCACTCTGCAATGCACCTATGAGCACATGTATCTTTCTGATAGAATAAATTATTTCCCTCTAGGTATATACCCAGTGATGGGATTGCTAGGTTGAATAGTAGTAGAGTAAGACAGTATTCAAGACATTGATCCACCCATCAACTGTTTGGTTCCAAAGATATGCACCTGCAAATCACAGTTTCCCACCTTTTCTAGGATAGTGAGAGACTCCTGCCCAAGAAGATGACTTATCCTCTCTGATTCTCAGAAACTCTGATGGGCACAGAAAATCTGCAGAAGTTAATGGAAACATTTTGCTTTCTCTAGCCTAGGTCCTATGCCATGTCTCTGAGAGGCAGGGATATGCTAAGATGAAGAGAAGATGCTACAGAAAGGAGTAAAGAGGAGGACTGTTTTTGCTCCACGTGGTGACAGCCTCTGTCCTTTGAAACAATGTTTTATGTGTAGGCATTGGTGCAGAGAAACTAATAAATGAGTTTTCACATTTACCCAGAAAGAAATCAAGTTCCCTACATCCTTTGGCCCAACAAGTTTTATGCCAAGGTAGTGCTGAACTACTAAAAATCTCCTGGGTTTCTCTGTGGGTCCCCATGCCATGAGTGAGATAACCAGCTAAGTCACTCTGACTTCCAGGAAACTCATGCCTCTCTGAGTTACAATATATAGTGCACATTTGAAGTAAAGGCATCTTTATAAATGAGAGCACCAGAGCTTCAAAAAACAAAACATATAGTATGGCATTTTATAGATTTGCCACAACACTAACAACTATGTAGAATTCAGGAAAATGCCATGTAGCACATTTTCAAGCTGCCATACCTTACTTGCAAGAATGCAGAATTCAGCACATTAGAGAAACTCTGGAAGAGAAAATCTACATTTGAAAATGATCATGGTGAAAAAAAGTTTTTCTTGTAAAAGACACAGCGTCTCAGAAAATTGAGGAACATAGGAAAGATAAAATTGCAATCAAAGTGCTAACCTCAGCTCTGCATTCTGCACACTTTGCCATGGTTTTCCCATCATTCTTCAGTGAAACACAGTGGGAATGTAGCACATGGAAGCCCCAGGTCTGTGATGAGAAGCAACCTGGCCCTTTGCTGAAGGGCAGTATTGAGTTTTTCCCCATGAAAGAAAGGACAATATACACAGCATTATCTTAAAGTTTGAATGGCATTATCTATAGTGATCTACACAGGGAGGTGGGTAATACTGCTATTTTTAACATAAATGGTTTAGTTCAACACGCTTTCAGCATCTAATAAGTCATAGTGCTTTTACTTGGCACTGGGGACATTGAGATGAAAATATAGTCTCCGCCACTGAGGGAGAGACAGCAACAGATCAGAAATATTAGTATGTGCAGCAAGTTGAGTGGCTGAGCTTGGAAGGCAAGGTCTAGATATGCAATTGTATTTTCCAACGAAGTGACAAGTCAGTGATGAGGTTCTATGCCTCAATTTGCTGGAAATTGAATATGGAAATGTTTTTGTTTTACTTTGATCCCATTTCCTTTTCTTTTTCTTTCCTGTAGTATTTGCATCTAGTGGGAGAAGAAAAACACTTTTTTCCTCAATTATCATGAGTTTTTCATTGGAATGAACCCCTATAACAAAAGACAGACTAACAAGTGAAAAACAAACAGAAGTTTATTAACATGCATATTTCACATATACATGAGAGATACCTAGGGAGTGAGAATTTTCAGTCAGATGGCTCTGATTTCCAGCTTATGCAGCATCCTCAACAAAGAGCAGTACATTTTTAGAGAAACGACAAGGCAAGGGAAGGGAATCTGAGTCCCTAGGGGTGGCAACCCTTGGGAAGGCAGATAACTGGCAGATGCAGACTAGTTAGGGAACTTCGCTAGTGTGGAGTTTTTCTGCTGTTCTCCAAGCCAGAAAGGGTCTAAACTTGCCTTAAGGGGGTTAACCTTTGTTTTTCCTTGTAGAAAGGGAGGTGGAATATCTTTAGTCTTTGTAAATCAATTCTCTGCATTTAGGCAAACAGAGGCAGTGCAGAGAGCACTCTTGCATCTGCTGTTTCTTAATTGCCTTGAGCTCAACAATCCTTAGGCAAAAGAGGCATATTCTGAGGTGGCATATTCTGATTTTCCACATATCTTAAGAGGGGAGCCTTGGGGACCCCAAAGCTTCATTTCAAGCCGTAGGAATGGCAGTGGAGAAGGAATCTTTGAGTCAGGGTTCAGTGCCAACAATTCTACTATGTCTTCATCTACTGCTATTCATAGTCCTTATCACTGTAAATGGTAAATCCAAGGGAATTCCACAGTCAGTGACATGTAACACCCTGGACAACTTATTAGGACCACCCACGAAACAATATTAATCTTCCATCAAATATATGGACCTGCCCTATGTATATATATAGCCTATCTCAAGGTGTTTTGTGTCTAATGAAACATATTATGTGTAAGATTACACATTATGTGTTATGATTATACATTATGTGTAATGATTACACATTATGTGTAAGAAACACATTGATGGGAATCTGTGTTAATGTCAGTGGCTTTCTGATGGGAGTCCACTATCAATCATCCAGATCCAGTCCTGAATGTCTGGTGCCCTGTGGGCTACCTTCTCAAAGTTTGCTCATGTGACAAACAAGTTTAGGTATTCCTGATTGCACTATTAGCTCAGTTTTTTCTTGACATAGAGCATGGTTCCAATGCCAGAAATCAAAAAAAGAAGTATCTATATCTATATCTATACATTTATGGAATGGAGTAAAATTCTGGTGACATTGATTCTTATTATTCAGACCATTCAAAAGATATGACTTATTATTGTCCTTGAATCTTTACAACTCAAAACTAGGCTTCTCAATGAACTGAAAATCAAGCAGATGTGCGGATACAGTGGCCTGAAGAGAAATCAGAAGTTCTTGAATTTTTCTTCTAAATGATACAGTTTGTTTACTTTTCAAACGGAGCTGAAGAAAATAGTTTCAGCCTTCCCGTTCCCCATCCTTAGCTGTCCTGCGGCACACACGTGGAGTAAGCAGAGAGGGGCGTGGTCCAGCCTACTGCATCAGTGATGGTGCTGCCGTGCACCTCTTCAGCATTGAAAACTATGTTCGTGTGAAAATCATGAGTAAAATTAATAAATCATAAATGTAGGACTCAGCCAGGGTCTGATTTTAAAGCTAAGGTACTACAGTAATACTTGCACTGCCCTGCTGTGTGTTTTAAAATTTTTATGTAATTATGTCTCCATTGTAATTATGGGGAGCTTTAAAATGCCTGGGTTGTTTGTAAAGTTCCTTATTGATTATCCTAGTCGCATACTGAGCCGCAATGTTTTTACATTCATCAGGAAGAATAAGACGAAAAAATACAAAGCACAACGGCACTTGGAGATTCACCTCATGCTGGTGCAGGGGGTTGAACTGCGTGCTTCTTTCTTTTTAAGTATTCATCCTTAACATGTATCAAACTTAGAGATTAACACAGTATTTGGGAGAGGAGATAATGTGCCTCATATCTATTTTTTCCTGAGCAGAATGGTCTTCACTGACTTCGGGATGTTAGTCCCTGGGAGTACTGATTCATTTTATCTTTACTTCATATGACATGAATGGGATTCACTGGTACTTTAGCTTGAGTCACAAGTGGTTTTTTACTGATAATGAAAACCTTTATGTATAGTTAGCAGATAGAGAATGGCAGAGAGAAAAGGGTGTCCCCGAATCCTAGCTGGAGTGTGCATAGTGCTCTTAATGGAAAATTGATTTTGATTATTTTGACTTTTCACAAACTGCCAGGCAGAATTGTGCATATAAATGAATAAGTCAAACATTAACAAATAGCCTCTCACTTGATCATTTGAAATCTGAAGGCCTTCAGCAGTTTTCCCCCATCCTAGTACTACATTATAATCACCTGAGAGCTTTTCAAACCCCATGCTTGGTCCACACTGCAGAGCAATGACATCAGATCCTCAGGGGTGGCAACCAGGCATCCATACTTTTTAGGTCCCTCACCCGCTTCCAAGTACAGTAAAGGTTGAGAGCTACTACCTTAGGCATTAAATGTGGAGTCATGTACTTGTAATTAAGGTAGAACTACTACCTTAGTTAATAAATTTGAAGTGCATTTAAAAACAGTGTGGTAAATAGTATTAGCAGTAGCAGTAGATAATTATGATGATGGTGGTAATAACAGTTCTTTAGTAATAGCTACTTAATTTCTATGTTCATAGCCCTTTGATAAGCACATTGTATTTATTTTATCACTGATTCCTCACAGCAACCTTAAGAGACAGGAATTTTTACTGTCTCCATTGCATAATAAGGGAATTTGGGTTAGAGAAAATGTAGATAACTTTTCCAATATTATATATTTATTCAGAGGTAGAGCTGGGCTGGGATTTGAATCTGGATCTGCCTAACTAGAGTCATACAGCTTGACCATTGAAGTTCTAATTTCAAAAAGCCCTGCACAGCTAATATCCCATCTTCATTCTACTAAGATGTATTCATTTTACCTAATTCAGCACTAATTCTTTTCACTTTTCAACATGGAAGTACACCCAATGATTCCAAGTATACCCCAGCAACCTATGTTCCTAGTATTTATTGAGATCAACACACATGTTATATATTCCAGAAATGAACATTACAAGTTTACCCTTCTGATGTACAACTGTTTCATTCTTTTATTCACATCACACACACACACATACACACACACACACACATAAGACTCATGGCTAAGTTTAGAACTTTCTCTCTTGCCAACTGCTTTGCTATATACAGACATAGAACCTGACCTCACTTAGTTCCTGGTCAAGTGAGATGTACTGGCATGAAACACACAAATGTATAATATTGTACATACAATGATTACAAAACATAAATATTAAGATGGTACTATAAAATAGCTGGAGGACTCTAAAACCATGAAAAATATTATGTAATTTTTTTAAAAATTAAAAAGAAAAAAATCTGTAAAAATAGAAAACAAATAGAAATAAATGAACCTAAAATATATCAACTGGGTAGTACAGGAAGTCAGATAATGATTAAGTTACTCTAAAACCCAAGTATATTCAAACCTAAAAGTAAACACAAGGTATCTGGTATGGTTTTGATGTTTGTCCCCACCCAAATCTCATGTTGAAATGTAATCACCAATGTTGGAGGTGGGGCCAGCTGGGAAATGTTTGGATCATGGGGGCAGATCCCTCATGAATGGTTTACACCATCCACTTGGTGAGAAGTGAGCTCTTGCTTTGATTTCACAGGAGATCTGGTCATTTAAAAGCATGTGGCCCTTTTCCTTACCCTCACTTGGTCCTCGTTTTGCCATTGATGTGCCTGTTCCTCCTTCATCTCTTGCCATGGTTGGAAGCTTCCTGAGGCCTCTCCAGAAGCAAATGCCAACGCTATGCTTCCTGTACAGCCTGTGGAACCATGAGCCAATTAAACCCATTTTCTTTATAAATTATCCAGTCTCATGTATTTCTTTACAGCAATGAAAGAAAAACCTAACACAGTATCTTATATTGCATCTGGTAATCTATAACAGTTTTGTTATATTTGTTCTGTCAGCAATATCGACATTACTATCTTGCTTTTTGAGACTATTGCATATGCCTAGCATAGTTTAAATAGGATAAAGAAAATATGTTTTTATTAGTATAATTAGAAAGGAAGATTTTCATCCCAAGAGAAAGGAAATACAAAAATAAAAAGAGAATTTCAATAAAAATAAAATCATATAATCTTTACATAAATTAAAAAATTATTATAAACTCATGTTTTTTTCTCTTTTAAGAAATGCATATTGAAGTAATCAAAAGCCAGGACCAATTAACATTTAATCCCCTATGATATCTAAACACTATTTCACTATAAGGAACCAGGACTCCCTGAACTAGCTGACTCTAGGATAGGAGCAAAATATGTATTAGTTTGAACTGTATTACGTTGTCCCTTTGTAGGTTCAAAATGGTTGAATTTCAGCAATTTAAAAGGTCTCATCTAATAAAATATGAGCCTGGGACATTTGGTCATGTCGAAAGCAAAGAAATTATCACAGATGAACAAGAGGCCGTCTATATAAGAAGCAACTTGAAAAATGGATTTCTACTGCCCTTGATGAGAAAATTTGAACAACCAAGAGAATGTCAACTGCAGTGGAGTGAATTACACCATAAAAATAATTTGAAAATGTACACACACATGTACATACACACAAATGTGCACACATCCATTCATTTATAATAATATATTTTTAAAAGTAATAACCTTATTGATCAACTTTGGAGTTTGCTAGGGCACCTGCTGATTATTCTAAATATTGCTAAGTAAAAGAAGATGACAACATTTATCTTACCTTTCTAGTACGGACTGCATTTTAGAAAAGAAAATACTTGATGAGGCTAAGTTTGTTGTAGAAAAAATTATAAAAAAAGGACAAATTTTCGAATTTAGAAATTACCATTTTGCTACTTCCAATGAAATAATGGTGCTAGGTAACAAATATTTGTTTTCTTTTGTTTACTTCTTTACCATGGGTGAAATCCACTGGGAAAGATTGACAGGGATGTCATTGATGAATGGATCAGATTGATAATGTCTGAACCCAGATATTAACTTTACTGTTTTAAAAGTGGAACAATAAGATTGTATGTACTTCTTTGATATAGTGCAATAGGAAATGCTTGATACCCTATTTCAATTATTCATATATACATACATGCAAAATGAATTTGATCAAGCATTTAATCGAGTTTCATCTATCTATATATAAAGCCTGAATGTAATCAAGCATCTAGACCTAATTGCCTAGTTAATAAGAAATAAGATAAAGGAACATAGTAAATAGCAAGAGATACAATGAATCAAATCCAGACTTTGAAAAATTATACCATTTCTTCAAGAAAGAAAAAGCTTGGGGGAAATGTAGGAGGTAAGTGGGGAGCCTGTTATACACTGAGGGAGGTGGAAGTTCCACATCAAGAAAGTACAGTGTGAGAATCTCCTCTAATCCTTATTTGAGGATATATGTATCTTCTAAGCCAACAGAAGATACATGTTGAAAAAATTGAGGACAATTGATGACATACTGGGGAAGAAATGACATAATCGTAAATAGTTTACAGATGGGAAACAAAACTTTTTAGAATGTATATGAACATATTCACAGATGTCTAAAATTTGTTTTGAAAATTTCTAGCAAACAACAACACAAAACCAACAAATACATCAAGGAAGTGATAGAAGAATCACAAAGGACTGAAGATTGACAAATATTGAGGCTGGAAGAAATTCTATTTTGGGGTGTGTTTGGGCATTAAATACAAAGCTTTAAAAAATATGGAAAGGTGTCTGGAAATGTGATACTAAGGAGATGATGACAATGAAGAATTTTATAAGACAAATAGGAGCTTCATTGTTCACCTGGAGAATTGGAGCAATTAGAGAATTGTTCACCTGGAGAATTGGAGAATTGGAGCAATTGGAGCAATTGGAACAGCCTGTGAAAGGCATGGGCTTCTGGAATCACATGGCAGATCTGCTCACCAACAGCATTTCAGTGTTACTGAGGCATCAACCACAAGGAATGGTGTGGCGGGGGAAGGAACAGATTTTTTAATGGACAGAGAGACAGAGTTGGAAAAGAAAAGAAAATGGAAAAGAAAACAGATTTTGAAGCCAGAATTCCAGCCTAGCACATTTTAGATTCATCTCCAAGAAAAGTCACTTAACCTCCCTGGGTCTTTAGTTTTTCATTTGGAAAATGAAGTAGAGCTTGTCTACCTCTCAGCATAATCAGATGATCAAAGGAGAGAACAGGTGAGCAAATCCATTTCAGACTCCAAATCCCTGTGCTTGTGTTAGCTCTCATCACTATTGTTGGTTATGTGCAGTACGCACTCATAAAACTCTGGGCCTAGAAAAACGGTTTCTGATGTGAGAAAATATGTAACTCCACTTCAATTTAGTATTTGCTGTTTTGTTGATATTGTTGCTGAATAATGGTAAAATCATTTCTGAATGCACTTTGATGAATTATAATCATGAGATTGTAATGACCAAATAGTACTTGCTTCTGTCACTAAATACCTAACACAAAATTATGTTACATAATTAAGCATATTCTGGGATTAGGTAAAAAAAAGTAATTTACTAGATATTTAATTTCACCATTGTGTTCTGAAAAAATCCATTAAATATTTGATAACTTCATTAAAAAAAACTCTTGTAATTGATTTATGAAATTGTTAATTGGATTTTTGCACAATAGAGTTATAGGGGATGCATAGAAAGCAATTGGAAGACTCATAAGGAAAACATTAAATATTTTATTTTTTATTTTTATTCCTTTTTGCACTATACTGATCTGTCATCTTTCTTTAATGCATAACCTTTGTGGGTGTTGGCGTGTGTGGGTGGGGTGTCAACAAAGGCTCCTTGATTTTGGTCACAGCTCAGGGACATCTGGTGGGTCCCGATACTCAGCTGTGATGCTGTCAACATGCAGATCTTTTTAGTTTCCTAGCAGTCTGTGGCTCATAGACAGCCCCATTAACTCAGCCTTCCCTATTCTTTTCACGTGTCATATAATCATGATAATGAACCAGGAAGTGGCTATTTGAGAAATGCACAATAGACAGAACCAATTTATCATGTTTTGTTAAATGAAAGAGTAACAATAAAAACAAAATTGCCCATGACAGTGCGAAGCCTTCTGAAGGATTTATGATGAGTAGATGGCAGCACAACAGCCTTACCAGCCGTGGCCTCTGCCCAGAGCAGCAGATGACTCTTAAAAATTTATGGCACACATCAGTAACCTTTAACAACTCTGGACAAGGCATGCACACTTATTTACATATGTGCAAACACCCTTCATTGAACTCTGTGACACTAAGAATTTTTGCAAATAGATGTCAGAGCCTTTAGAGAGAAGCTAAATGAGGCAGGAGCGTTGGTCTTTTGTGGGAAGTGAGCTCACTCATTCCAGATTACAGAGAAGATTGACATAAATATCAGAGGAACAACATTTATAGATTTATGGAACTGGAGAGTTGGAAAGAAACTTCAAGATTTTTCCATGTGTACTAGACACGCTTATTAGACATTAATGATAGGTTTCAGTCCATCTTGATGGTTATGATAACTAGAAAGTTCTTTCCTGTATTGCATTTTTACTCATTGGTATTAGTTGTGCCTTCTGGGGTCAACAGATAAGTTGCGTACACTTCTCAAATATTTGAACACATAAAAATAAGTTTGTTTATTCTCTTAGCAAATTTTTCTGCCATTTTTCTCCTTCAAAGGATTTGTTTTCTTATTATTTTATCATTCTGACCAGGTTCACCTTGGCTTAGCTTAGTTTGTCCAAGATTTTATATAATTTATTTGAGAAAAAAGGGCTATAAGCCCCCAGGAAGCCGAAATAAAATGAAAAGCAGTTACTTATTTGTCATTTTCCTTGAGGGCATATGTATGTATGCAGCCCCTTCTCCCACAAAATCTAAGGCAGAGCTCCACTTATAACTTAAAAAATGAATTCAGTTAGACAAGCGCAGAGGTGAATATAAATTAATATCATCTACATAAACAGTACATCATATTCATTCCCAAATCATGCAGCTTGAATTTACCAAATCATGCAGCTTGATTTGGGAAATTAATATGAGGTACTGTTTATGATGTTTTTTAATATGATGTACTTGATTTGGGAAATCAAGCAGCATGGTTAGAAAACTGATACATATATACACACATACGTACATATGTACATACATACATAACTAATACAATGTGATATGAGATCTACTTTTGTAAACGTCTTAGTGTTAAAGTATTTTATAGGAGAGCTTTGATTCTAGTACATATTGGCAAACCTTAGAGATAAATAAGACCCAAGTTGAAGGGAGAATGAAGTCAAAGTTTATTTCATTTCTCAGGCCACTGTCTTTCTTTCTTGCTTTGTTTTTCTCTTTAACATCCCAGCTACTTAATCTATCATCCCGGCATTGAATCATTCATTTATTCCACTTGTTTATCATCTGTCTGTTGTCACTGGACTATAACCCACCTGATAACATGGCATCATTTTTTTAACTGCTCTATCCTCAGTTTTTAGACTGAGTGTCTAACTTGTAGTTGGTATTTTATAAATATTGGTTGGTTGAGTAGTAAAACAAACGGGAACCAAATTTATTTGCAGAAATCATTTATAGCCGTTCA
Source organism: Pongo pygmaeus (assembly GCF_028885625.2). Classification (NCBI taxonomy): domain Eukaryota; kingdom Metazoa; phylum Chordata; class Mammalia; order Primates; family Hominidae; genus Pongo; species Pongo pygmaeus. Next base: position 128,999,709 of record NC_072385.2, read on the forward strand.
GTTGAAAAAAAATGTATCTCATGTTCAAATATCTCTGAGAAATACTGAGTTTAAAGGAAATAACATGTTATATCCCCAAAGAACAATGTAGCATGCCAAACTTCCAAAGTTGTTTCTCCTCTATGTTAAAAAAATTACAAAATATTTTAAATTTCAAACATACAGTAAAGCAAATAGGAACCAATATATGCACAGCTGAGATTAAAGTGCTGTTAAGATTTTTGCATTATATGCTTTTGATTATTCACTTTTTAATGAGACACATTTAATAGGTATATGTAAGCCACCAGCTTCTAATGCTGTCTCCATTCACCACCCTCAGTGGTAATCACTTTCCTGGAATTGGAGCGTGGATTTCCCATTTGCTTTACCATTCAATAAAATAGTATTTATTTAATACCAACTATGAGTTAGACACTGTATAAGAACTAAGGATGAAGCAATTTTTAAAAAAAGATATTAGGTGGGTGCAAAAGTAATTGCGGGTTTTGCCGTTAGAAGCAATTGAGGTTTTTGGCCCTCACTTTTAATGGCAAAAACTGAAGTTACTTTTGCACCAATATTATCACATAGGTTACAGTTTAGTAGGAGCAGATAGATGATTAATAAGGTAAATAAATAAATGAATGAACACATGAATAATAGATTATGTAGTGATGATGTTTTGGAAAATAATAAAGTGAAAAAGAGTGGCCTGAGAAAGCTTCATTGAAAGTGGAACATTCTCATCAGGATCTGAAGGAAGTGCTACAGTGGGCCTCTGGCCATCTGGGGAAGAGGGTTCTAAACAGAAGGAGAGCTACGCGAAGACTCAAAGAGTGACCTTGCCTGGTGTGTTCAAAACCAGCATGGCAGCCAGTGAGACTAGAGTGGAGACAGTCAGGGGGTGGTGGCCAGTAGAAGGTGAAGCCAAAAGCAGAACTGGGAGTCTGATGTTGTGGCCTGAGACACTGCAGCACTTGGATGAGATGAAGGGATTGGGACAGAAGAGTCCCCTGATCTGATGTTCAGGGTGACATAATCACACTGGAAATTTCACCTTCTCTCTTGGGCCTTGCCTTTCTCCTCAATAATATGCTTTGTGGAATATTCATGTTGTTGAAGATAACTGTATTTTTTTTTAATTTTATGTAATATCATTTGTATAAACATACCACAATATATGTATCTATTCTATAAGGCATAGGAATTTGAGTAGTTTCTAGGTTCAGACTATTTCAGAAAATGCACCTATGAATATTCTAGGATATATTCTGGTACTCATGAGCAATAACTTCTCAGGGGCAGATACCTAAGAGCAGAATTGCTGGTCATGCGTTCACACATACTCAAATTTTACTGGTTATTGCCAGAAGACAATCCCATGTGTTTGCACTGGTTTTTATTTTGGCCAGCAGCATACTAGAGTTCCCATTGCTCCACACCACCATAAATGTTTGGTCAGACTTGAATGCATTCCTAGTTATGGTGTCTTGATGTAGATATCTTGTTTTGTAAATTTTATTTGTTATTTTTAATCCATATCACTATGTATCTTTTTTCATTGGTATATTACAGTGTTTTTTTATTTATTTTTATTTTTTAACATAGATTGATATTAATTCTTTGTTAGCTATATGTTTTGCAAGTTTTTCTTCCCATTCTGAGGCTTGAGTTTTCCTTTTTCTTGTGGTGTCTTTTAATTTTTTTAATCTTAATTTTAGTAAAGCAAATTTTATAATCTTTTACTTTATGCTTAAAAATTTCATATCCTTTTGAAAAACTCTTTCCCTCTGCTGAGGTTATGATCATATTTTATATTTTATTTTAAAGGCCTTTTGCTATTTATATCCTCATTTTTAACTTAAGGGGAATTAATATACACATAGCCTAAAATAAGTGTTTACTATTTTTAATAACCTAGACACCCAATTAAATAGATTAATTATAACTTTATTTGAGTCAATTTGCAAATTTACATAAAATGGATAAATTCTTAGAAAACTATAACTTAACAAAACTAGTCCACAGTGAAATCTAAATAATCTTAAATTCAATAAAATCACAACATCTGCAGTAAATTCATCTTACAATCAAACTGCAAAGCTGAAAGGCTTCATTGACAACTTTTGCCAATTATTCAATAACAAATTTGAAAATTTTTAAACATTTCCAGAAGATGGAAGATGAGCAAATACTCCTCAACTCATTTTATAAGGTTATCATAATCATGTTAATCACAGAAAAGTAACAAGAGAAGATACTGTGAGAAAGAAACACCACAGGCTAATCTCACCTATGTCAACACGGGTAGAAAATGTAAACAAAATAAAGACAATCAAATTCAACAATATTTAATATGGCCCAGTTAGGAGATAATCATAAACCCAAAAGACACAGTCTCAGGTGCCAAAATCTTGAGTGCTGAAATCCTGGAAGAGTAAAATCCTGAAAATATAATTATGGAAAAAATAATAAAAATGAAAAATATTTAAAGCTACTCATTTATAACTTTAGAAAGAAAGTTATTTGAGAGACATAAGAAAACATGACAGAACACTTCATAGGTTACTTTACAATAAAATAGGCAATAATAATATACATATTTTAGCAAGCATAAATACTCAGATACATTAATGACAGTTATACAGGTATAACAGTTATGAGTCAAACCATAAAGCAACAGATCAAAAATTGAAATGTAGAAATGTACTTCATTATGTCTTGTTATGTGGTGCACCCAGTCATAATGCAGTCATTTGAAATACGATGAAAGACAACTTAACAACTCTTGACAAAGTTGATAAAAAACCGTGATGGGTCCCCACCGCATATGGAATCACCCAAAGAGCTGAGGTCTAGAGAAACCTTATCTTTCACAAATGCAGATGCACAAAAAGAGGTATATCTTCATTTATTGAGGAAGTTTCAATGTTTTTACACACGTGCACAGTGCTTACACACAAAGCCAACTTTGTGATTATGTGCTTTGATGGAGTCATATTTGTAAAAAAATGCATATAACAAATAAAAACTCTCTAAAAGTGTGTACACAATTTATACCTCCAGTGGTGGAAATGATGCAAAGATGAAATATGTAGTACAGTGAATTGTAAAAAATAAGTGTATTACAGGGATAGATGTTAGGACGTCCTCTTGTCAGAGAATACGTTCACATTCATTTCCATGTGGCACTGCTCAGTTTGAAATTCTTTCATGAACTGATATACACCAATAAGAGCATTCTGTAATAATTTTTCCTATCTTCTCTGCCACACTTCTATGCTGTTTTGGGTACACAGAAATTTATTCCACATGCACTCATATATAGGCCACAAATTTGGCAGGAACAATTATTGGTGATCAACCAACAGCACTTTTGTACGTCTTCTTATTCCACCACGCATGTAATTATTTTTGAACCAGTCAGTAACTTCGCTGGCTTCTTACAGCAAATATGGCTTTAATTCATTAAAAGGTCCTGAAATGTCATCAGTTGGAGAGAATGCTGATGCAGGCAAATAGCATATTTTTAAACTGAAGTTTCCATTGTTTTCGTATCTTATGGCTAATCCACTCATCTGATTTTTCTGCCAAATGCATTGGGCTGAAGGTTAAAAACAACAACAACAACAGTAACAAAACCCTTTATTGGTAACATCTTGAAATTTACTTTTCAAAGCCTGATTGCACCTAATTCCAAATCTGGCATGGCTTGAGGATTCAACTGAAATCTGTTTTCTGCTGCATAAAGAAAATAACAAGGTGATAGTTCTGCCTAACATGAGGCAACTAACTATCCTGCAATAGTGATTTTCAGGATTTTAGATATTAGGAATTTTCAACTTTAGGGACTTAGACGTTAGGGATTCTGATCTTTAGGGATTTCAACATTTGGGACTATGGCATTCAGGATTGTGTCTTTCCAGATTATGATCCAAACCCAACCCAGTTACAACTCCCTGCTTCCAGCCCCCTGTAATCAATACCTGATTTAACTTTTGAAAGTCAATAAATGTCAGAAAATAAATTAACAGATTAAAAGTCACGGAATGGGAGAAAAATATTGCAACATGTATAGCCAACCAAGAACTAGTCCCAGACTATATAAAGAACTACAGCATATCAATAATAATAAAGAAGACAAATACAAATGTAGACAAGAGTTTAACTTATTTAACACACTTAACAAAAGTCAGAATTCTACATCCCATTAAATGTATGAAAAGGAGAAATACCATATGAAAATATATCTATAGATACAGAAAAAAGATTTAATAAAACTTAAAATGTATGTGTGTTGTGTTAAATACACACACACAAACACATTTGGGTAATGAAAGCATAGAAAAGAACTTCTTCACCCTGATGAAGTTCATCCACAAAAAGTCTACTGTGAGCTTTCCTCTTCCTCTTCTTTGCCTCTCCATCTCCTTCTTTCCCAGCTTCTCTCCTTTTCCTTTCTTTCCCTTCTATTTCTGATCAATTCTGTGCAAAATCCATCAGATGGGGCAAAGTAGGATTCTACACTAGCCTGGCAGTGGAGGGAGCAATGGCCCAAGGCAAGGCATTGACTCCTGACCAGAGTGAGAAGAAGGTCCACTCCAGGGGGATGGCCTAGTGTGAGGTGTGGGGATGGAGCTGGGTATTCATGCACCCATGCAAGGGCATCCATGCTAAGATTTCCTGCAGGGGGGTCTCAGAATCAGAAGGGAGTGAGGAGGATGTAGAGCCAGACAAACAGCTGGTGCAGAGTGTAGAAGCCCAAGGACAGTGAGCACGACATTCATGTGTTAGGGCAGAGGGATACTGAGGGCTCCTACATAGGGGTGTGCCTATGGGTGAGAAGACGTTGGTTGCATAAGGGGGAATTGATCAGGTAAAAAAAATAAGAGTTGGTTTTCTCACCACTGGAGAAGAGAATTGCAAATATGAAAAGAAGAAAAACAAGAATGAATGTGTAGTGTTGGATTGAGATTGGAGTGTGAAATCATGGTTAGAGAGAGAGGGAGTGAGAGATGAAAATTCACATATGTATGTTGACCTTAACTATTGAATTTCTAAATTGTGCAAATGGATTCAGAATATGACTCACTACTGTCTTCTCTGCAGAGCAATGGGATCCCTTTCATGATGTTAATTCTGGGCACCATATGTGTGTTTCGATTGCACTGGGAAGAGAAAAATGTTCGCAGAGAGAATGAGATGGCAGATTGTACAGTTTTACTTTTTTTTTCTTCCATAGGCCTTGAGGTAGAAGACAGCTAAAGCTGCTTTTATCTAATAAAATGTAATTTGTACTTTATCATGATGTCACCAAATCATAGGTCAGCAACCTCTATGAATTCCGGACCTATTTTCACATCCGTGAATAGAAATGTATTATTTAAACTGGTTCCAAAATGCAGTTCAAAATGCAGTCCTCTCTCTAGGAACATAAAAGGTATTTGCAATCTGCCTTTCCTTTCTTTTCTTTCTATACACAGTAGAAACTCTGGAGGTATTGCAACTGAACAACCATACATGGGTGAGAAGCTATCAATTCTCAGGACTTTTTCAAATGAAGTCTAGCCTGGTCCGTTGCATGTAACACTTCTCACCTTTGCTGTGAACATCTCTTTGACACCCTGCGGTGTACAATGGAAGGTGCTGAAAACTAGCAGAGGCTTCTCTTCCAGCTGCTGGTTGAAATGTCAAAATATCAAAATGTTCCTATTGGTTGCTTCCCAACACTCTGGAGACGCACTCTAAGAAACACTTCATTAAAGAAGAATCTTTTACATCTGTTTTGCTTGATTTCTCTGCTAATCCTTCCTCCACTGGCTAAAAAGCCCTAACAACAAGGCTCCTTTGAAATCTACATTTAAATCTCTTAATTACACTTTGGTTTTTGCCAATGTCTTGCTTGCAATCTAGGTTCAAATGCAATTTTAATAATATTCATCTCTGTCAATATGCAAAGCCAGCTCTGTCCTTCAAAGTGAATTTTTTGGTCCTCATTGGGCAACTATTGGCATTGGCAGGCATCAGGAACACATTTCCCAGAGCCTCTACCCACTAACATTTTACATTTGCAATTAATTGTGTAGGCAATTGGACACTAAAGTAATTGTGGACTAAGCAAGCCAATTGTACTCTCAAAAATGAAGGAAAATTATGGCCACATTTAGTAAATTATAGTATAATTCTCCCTACGTGCAATTGGATTCCCCAAATTAAAGGCAGGCATAAAACTGGAGTCACAGAAATGAAATTGTGGGTTCTCATTTTCATTTTGGTTTATGCAGTGTTTTAATGAAGTTATTTTTTTCAAAAAAATCTTCATAATCTATATTTCTAGTTTTTCATAAATTGCTAATGGAAAAAAATGTACCCCTTCTGCAATTTTCATACTGTTTTTGTTTTTTAGGATAAAATAAAGATATTGATACTAGTTTAGATTAGTCACAGTCATTTTTATGTTGTTTGTTGGTAAAAGCATTTTTAATACTAAACATTTGCATGGAATATTTTGTCACTAATAGGTCATTGGTTTTACCATATAATTAAATCTTATTTATTCAAAAGCAAGTGGTCCTTTTGACCTCAACTCTTGAGAAACTGGACATAAATTTTGTTAAAATTGGGTAAAACTATATTTTATATTCAAAACTTATATTCCAAATCCCATGTAACTTATATTTCATAATTCGTATTTTCTACATTTAAATCTACTCGGCACCTCTTTTGACTATCTAGTTTTCCACCCACAAAAGATTAAGTTCCGCAAGTTGTGACAAGGGCACCTAGAAATAGAAAGACTGAGAACAAAAAGCAAATATAGCTGACTACCTGACAATGAAAAGGAAAAGACAAAAATAATAAAATCAAAACCAACATCAAAAATTTTACAAGCTTGGAGAACTGTCAAAAATTTATTTTGTATAGCAACTGCCTCAGAAGGCAAAGTTCTATTCCAATAAAAACTTCACATTTTATAGCTTATAGTTAGTGGTTTACAAACAGCACTCACATATATTAGTTGGTTTGGTCCTGTGTCATAAGAAGGGCAGATATGTAGCATTCCCTTTCAATAATAAATTATGTAGCACAGGGCTTAATCTTTAGAATAAAATTTTGGATTTTCCTCTAGCTTGATGTGTGGCCTTAGACAGTAATGTAACATTTTTGAAACTATGCAAATGGTGATAATAATAGTTACCTAACACGGCTGTTGAAAAGACTAAGTCAAATAATGCACATGAAGCATTCAGGAACACTCAGTAAATGGGAGCCATTGTTATTATTGAATGTCATAAATGGAGGCTCGGATATATTGGCTTGCTTGATGTCACAAAATTAAGAAGAGATAAAGTCACTTTATTTTGTTTTTGCAGTTCTGCCATTTGTCTACAAGCTGACTTGCAGTCTTTAGCATTTAAAAGGAAATCACATCCAGGTAATGTCTTAAACAAGTGATCCACCACATAACAGAATTACCAACAAAAATCATAAGATAATCTCAATACATGCAGAAAACTCATTTGATAAAGTTCATCATCTTTTCATGGTAAATCCCCCATCAAACTCGGTATCAGAGAAACATACCTAAAATATTAAAAGCTATATAAGAAAAACCTCACAAACAACATCATACTGAATGGGTTAAAGTTGAAAGCATCCTCTCTAAAAACTGAAACAAGACAAGGATGCCCACCATCACCACTCCTATTTAACATAGTAGTGGAAGTCCAAGCCAGAGCAATCAGGCAAGATAAATAAAAGGCATAAAAATTGGAAAACAGGAAGTCAAACTATCTCTGTTCATTGATGATACGATCTGATACTTAGAAAACCTTAAAGACTCCTCTCAAAGACTTCTAGATTTGATAAATAACTTCAGTAAACTTTTGGGATAAAAAATTAATGTACAAAAATCAATAGCATTTCTATACACCAATAATGATCAAACTGAGAACCAAATCAAGAATTCAATCACATTTACAGTAGCTACAAAAAAAAAACAACTAAATTACCTACGTATACATTTAACTAAGGAAGTGAAAGATTTCTACAAGAAGAACCACAAAACACTGATGAAATAAATCAGAGAAGACACAAACCAATGGAAAAACATCCCAGGCTCATGAACTGGAAGAATCAATACCATTAAACTGACCATATTGCCCAAAGCAATCTGCAGATTCAACATAATTCCTATCAAATTACCAAATCATTGTCCATATAATTAGTAAAAACAATTCTGAAACTCATATGGAACCAAAAAAAAAAAACCTGAACAGCCAAAGATATTCTAATCAAAAAGAAAAAAGTTGGAGCCATCACATTACCTGATTTCAAGTTATATTACAAGGCTATAGCAAATGAAATATCATTTGCTATCTGAGTTTGATGGGGGATTTACCATGAAATATCATGATATTAGTATAAAAATAGACACATAGATTAATGAGATAGAATAAAGAGCCCAGACAAAAAGCCACAGGCCCATAACCAACTGATCTTAGGCAAAGTCAACAAAAATATACACTGGAGAAAGACACCCTACTCAATAAATGGTACTGGGAAAATGAGATAGTCATATGCAGAAGAATGAAACTGGACTCCTATTTCTCACCAAATATAAAAATTAACTCAAGGTGAATTAAAGATTTAAGTGTAAGACCTGAAACTGTAATAATCCTAGAAAAAAAGCTAGGAAAAACTCTTCTGGACTTTGGCCTGGGCAAGTAATTTATGAACAAGTCCTCAAAAACAAAAACAACAAAAACAAAAATAGACGAATAGGACATAATTAAATTAAAAAGCTTCTGCAGAGCAAAATAAACAATCAACCTAGTAAACAGAAAGCCTATAGATGGGAAAAAGTATTTGAAAACTATGCATCTGAAAAAGGGATAATATGTAGAGTCTACAGGAAACTCAAACATCTCAACAACAACAACAACAACAACAAACAAAAAATCCCATTAAAAAGCAGGCAAAAGACATAAACAGATATTTTTAAAAGAAGACAAACAAGTGGTCAACAAACATGAAAAAGTGTTCAACATCACTAATCATCAAAGAAATGCAAATTAAAACCACAATGAGATACCACCTTACATCAGTCAGAATGGCTATTATTAAAATGTCAAAAAACAGCAGACATCGGTGAGGATGCAGAGAAAAGGGAATCCTTATACACTGTTGGTGGAAATGTAAATTAGTATAATTTTTATGAAAAAACTCCATGAAAATTTCTCAAAGAGCTGAAAAGAGAACTACCATTCTATTCAGCAATCCCACTACTAGGTATATACCCAATGGGAAATAAGTCATTAAATCAAAAAGATACCTCCACTCATATGTTTATCATAGCACTATTCGCAATAACAAGATATGGAATTAACCTAAGTGTCCATCAGTGGAGAACTGGATAAAGAAAATGTGGTGTGTGTGTGTGTATGTGTGTGTGTGTGTATATATATACATAAATATATATATTTCATTCATGTGTGTAGTGTTGCATATATACCATAATACTATACTATATATAGTGTGTATATGTGTATATATATACTATAAAAGTATTATAGTATACTATACACACACATACACACTACCTATAAGTACTACTATATATATAGCATTTATGATATACTACATATATGTAATATATACAGCACATATATACTGTATTATACATATATAGTATACATATCTACATTATACTATATATGTATGTATGTAGTACATATATATACTGTGCATATACACTATATATACATATGCTGTGTATATACTATGTATAAATACTATATATACATATATACATCTATACAGTATATATACATATACATACATATATATGAGGCCCATTTAGGCCCATTGAGGTCCATATATGAGGCCCATATATACATATGTATATACGTATATATGTATATACGTATATACATATGTATATGTACATACATATATACATATACATATACGTGTATATGTACATACATATGTTGTACATACATACATACATATGCACATATGTATATACAGATACATACGTACATATGTATATACATATACACACATATATATGAGGCCCATATATGCATACATATATATGAGGCCCATTGAGGAGTTAGTATATACAGCATATGTATATATGTATATACATATACAGTATATGTAGTATATGTAGTATATATGTATATATCATATATATCAAGTATAGTGTATATAGTTATTTATATATATGTCAAGTATAGTGTATATATATGTTTATAGACACATATATACATAATATATATAGAATGCTACTCAGCCATTAAAAAGAATGAAATCATGTATTTTGCAGCACCCTGGATGGATCTGGAGGCCATTATGCTAAGTGAAATAACTCAGAAAGTCAAATACTGCATATTCACACTCATAAGTGGGAGCTGAACAACAGTTACACATGGACATAGGGAGAGGGGGAGCAGACCTTGCAGACTACAAAAGGTGGGAGGGTGGGGAGGGGGTGAAGTTTAAAAAATTACCTAATGGGTACAGTGTTTACTATTTGTGTGGTGGGTACACTAACAGTCCAGACCTCACCTCTACACAATATATGCATGTCACACATCTGCACTTGTAGCCTCTAAATCTATCAAAATAACAATTATTAAAAGAAACTAAACTTCAGATATTTTTTCTTTGGATGGGCCCTGAGGGTTCATTGACCTATAAAGGATAAGCACCAGGAGAGATGTATGGAAAATAGTAGATTCTAAAAGTCAGCCCTTTCTAGTTGATTTTCTCCTTGTCTTCTTTCTTTCCTCTCTTCTTTTCCTCCAGTCCTTCGTTCCTTCTTCTTCTTTTGCTTTCTATTCTAACAAGAAAAATTAGTTTAAGATTTATTATAGGCCAAGATTTACACTAGGTATTTACACTATATTAACTAGAATCTTTAGTCTAAAGAAGTTTATATTTAGCTGGGTCAACAAAGAATTAGACACCCGTAAGATAGTGAGGAAAATACTGTGACAGAAATAACATGGTGCTACAGATGGCGGAGAAGCGTGCTTAACCTTCATTCGAGAGCTTGGGAAGGTTTTTATGGGGAAGAGTTACTGATATTGAGGTCAATGAGTTCCAAAACCAATATATGGCAACTGGGGGGTGGTGGATAAAGAAGTCCAGAGGAAACTGAGAAACTGGTTTCTTTTTCAAAGTTTTGAGTAGTTAAATAGAGGGAGAGAGAGCAGTGGTGAAAGACACCCACAGAGGAGTTAGCAGGTAACAGATGACAAATGGGTGCGTGTGCAAAGTGATGGCTCTACTGGCAAATTGGCTAGCTGGAAACTGAAGTCCCTGGAATCCTCTTCTTTTTGTATTTCTGGGTTATGGTTGTCCTTTTGGGCTACTAAGTTGTGCTAGGTTGGGAGATGGAAGTGAAGTACCTGCATCATGCTCTGAAAGTCGTCATTCACGACAGGCAGTGACAGGCAGTGAGACAGAAGGCTTTTCACTTTTCTTTTCTGCTCTGCATGCCCTGTTTTTGACTGTTGACTCTCTAGCAATCCCGGCTGATCACCAGAAGCTTTGCCATAAACCCAGAGGCAGGCCATAGTTGCTGACACCCAACAAATTCCCATAGACGTCCACGTCTGCCCCTTCAGGCTCTGCTCCAGCATCTGGGCACGTCCAGCTCCCAGCTTCCCCCAAGCTCCAACTCATTCACATTCTTATAAGCTGGCGAGTGACTTTTGTTTTGTTTTGTTTTGTTTTGTTTTATTTTTCACATTTTCCTTATTAGAACTTTACTTTTCAGTTTTTACCACAATTTTTATGATCTAATTTATTAACAATATTTTATAATTCTATTCTGCTTCCATTAATATAGTCAGTGATACTAAGAGTAGCTCTAGGACAATATAACTTTAAGGATAAGAAACTGAAATGGATGCTTTGCATACTCTGATGAGGTTAAAGGGCATCAGGGACCATGTTGTAGGGGCACAGGGGGGCACTGAGGGCCTCCCAAGCAGTGACAAAGCTCTTGCTTAAATTTTCACCTGTGAGCATCTGTCAACATATACCTTTGGAAACCAACTCCATCATAGTGAATTTTACTGAAAATAAGTAGAATGGAATTAATTGGCTGCTTGCAAACATCCTAGAGATCTTGGAGGAAAAAAAAAGACAGGTAAAATTTCATGGATTTAAAAATCTCAATTCTAGGTCCAAAATGTAGCAGAAAGCTATGATTGCCCTAAAAGCAATCTGATCTCCTCTAGCTACAGGACTGAGATTTCTAAAAGCCGAACCTGAAGTCTAATCTAGCGGGCTGCTAGAATGCCACGAAAAATGAATGATCAATGCAGCTAAGGATGGGAGCAGGTGGGAAGGTCCCTGTGAACTGAGGACCTCAAACATTCTGCTGAGCCTCTTCTGCCCACAGAAACAGCCTTTTCTCCTGTCTGAGGACATCAGCCAGCCCTTGCCTGAGAAAGCTAGAATAGCATTCTCTGAAGTAATCACCTGAGGAGAGACTTAGGATCATTCTTCGGGCCTCCTGTCACCAAATCTCATTGCTTCTAGTCCAGAAATTTCCAGATTTCCTCAACTGATGGCTACCTTAGCATCTCTAATTTTCCGCAGTGCCCTGGGCCAAATAAAATAGCCAACAATTCTGTTCATGAAGTTTACCCCTCAATATTTATTGATTTATTCATTTATTTATCTTTTATTTTGTTATTACTTGAAAGAATACTACAGATAATCCAAAAGAAAAAATAATTGTACTTCATTCTTAAGCAACCACAAATATTTGCTAATGGCACATGCACACCTAAAGTCTCAATCTAGAAACACAGGACACCACTGGAGGCTGCAGCATGATCTCATACTGAAACTGGGATGTACACCAAGCGAGTCGTTCCCATGGAGTCTGACAAACATTGACTATCTCCGTGTTTTCCTTAAAATATCCTGTGGCACCCTTGTAAATGTATTGTGGTGCCCTGGGGCACATTGATGCACAACCTGGGAACTGTATTTTTAAACCTATAACCAGATTCAAGTCCAAGTGTTTCCCAGAGAAACAGGAAAAAAGTGTGACCCAGGAGAAAATGAAGTATATACAAAGGAGTTGTGAGACTTGGCCAATTTACACTGACAGAATTAGGAGCTACACAGGGAAGTGAATCCTAAGTGTGTTAGATTATGCCCTGCCCAAACTGTTCTTGGTGTAGGCCACTCAGTTCAGGGTGTTTTGTCACATTTCAATCCATTACCAGAAGCATTAGTAGAATCAGTAAAGTTATGAAAAGGAAAAGACAAAAATAATAACATCAAAACCAACATCAAAAATTTTACAAGCTTGGAGAACTGTCAAAAATTTAATGTTATTATATGTTTTGTTTTAGTGGGACCACATTGCCTTTAACCTGGAAAACGTATTGGAATCAGAGGGCAAGATGGGGCACATGGGAATTAGCTAAGTCTCGAAGAAAAATGGTCAAGGGCATACTTAGGCAACACTCAGCAAATATTCATCAGAGCAATTTGCCACCCATTGGAAATGTGGGATTGTCTTAGTCCTTTGGGGCTACCATCACATAATATCTTTAGGTAACTTATAAACAACAGAAATTGGCTTGGCGTGGTGGCTCACATCTATAATCCCAGGACTTTGGGAGGCCGAGACAGGCAAATCCCTTGAATCCAGGAGTTCAAGACCAGCCTGGGCAGTATGGTGAAACCCTATCTCTACAAAAAGCCCATGTGGTGGTGTGTGCATGCAGTTTCAGCTTTTCAGGAGGCTGAGGTGGGAGGGTCACTTGAGCCCAAGCAGTGGAGGTTGAAGTGGGCCAAGATAGCTCCACTGCATTCTAGCCTAGGTGACAGAGCCAGACCCTGTCTCAATGGAAGGAGGGAAGGGAAGGGAAAGGGAAAGGGAAGGGGAAGGGGAAGGGGAAGGGGAAGGGAAGGGAAAGGGAAGGGGAAGGGGAAGGGGAAGGGGAAGGGAAGGGAAAGGGAAGGGGAAGGGGAAGGGAAGGGAAAGGGAAGGGGAAGGGGAAGGAAAGAAAGGGAGAAAAGTATTGCTCACAGCTATTAAAGCTGCAGGTCCAAGACAAGGCGTGAGCAGAATCGGTGTCTTGAGATGGTCTGTTCCTCATGGGTGGTGCCTGCTGTTTCCTCAGTCAGGGAAGGGATAAATAGGCTCCCCAAGTCTCTTCCAAAAAGACACTCATCCATTCATGGGGACAGAGCCCTTATGGCCTAATCACCTCCTAAAGGCTCCACGTGTTAAGACCATCACACTGGGGATAAGGTTCCAGCATAGGAATTGGGGGGACACCAACATTCAGATCATAGCAAGAGTGAAAGATTAGTCTTAGACTCTGTGCTCTCTGGGTTTACATTTGGCTAGAAAAATCAAGCATTAGATCACTAGACAAGCAATTTAGTTGACGTGGGGGACATTTTTAAATGGCCAATACATAGACCAAAGCAGTCTAGATTTCAGTCTTAGAAATGTTTAATCTGAGGAATTGACATGTAATCTGGGATATTAAGATGGGGGACTTGAGGAATTGGTCCAATAAAATATGGGATGGGGTGCACAGGAACTGTGTTTGAGTATTAGGAGAGCCTGGTGTCCCTGCAGCTAGGTGGGTGCAGAGCCACTTCTAAGAAAAGGGCACGCAGCAGTTTCTAAAAATCACTTCTGCGGAATTCTCGTTTTCCCAAACATGCCAAATGACTGAAACTTATGACTATAGTAGTTTTTCTGTGACTTGAGATCTTACTTAATAGTATGCAGACTCAGAGTTTTTGAGTGGATTGTATATTGGCTTTATTTCCTATCTAAATGAGTACAGGAATATCCTCTGTGTCCTTACCCATATGCCTTCTTGTCATATTAAAAATACTGGCAGTCATTTGTATGTCTCATCAATCTCCCCCATTAATTCACTCAGAGCTAGTGCTAGACAGCAGATGGGCAAAAATGTGCTCCAACCAGCCAGCCCCTCCCCGAAGATGGTGGCTGTTAGCATCCCAAGCCCAAGTATTGTTAATTACCCAGTAGGGCTAGTAGATGACGGCCTGCTTAGAAGACAGGAGGTTTTTAATGTCTCAGTGTTCACAGGTTTATGAAGCAACGTGTATCTTCTCTTGGACCCCTCCTGGTTCATGGTGTCTTTGGGCTTCTATTTCTTCCTCTAATCTGTGTAAGAGTTGTCTTGTGTTTTGCCTTTTGTAGTGAAAGGGCACCTCAACCAGTATTCAGGCATCCTCAGGTTGCATTCACACTCAAGCTTCATATAAGATTGGAATGCATCGTCCTAGTACTTATGGGGTAGGCTTTGGAACCAAATAAGGGAAGAGGGAATGGGGTCAGGCTCTCCTACTCCTCTCCATTTGGGAACCCAAATAGAGGAGAGAGAGCTGCAAAGTTCTCACAGGAGGTTGATTAGCATCACCTCAAAACTTACAGACTAAATTGCTGAAAAAAAAGAAAAAGTTCCAGTCTGGGGAGAGCTGGTGGGAGGTGTCCCATGTGCAAGATGGTGCCTTAGTCCAAGACGATGACAGGTGGCCTGGAAGGAGCTTTATCCTTTTCACTTAGGACACTCCTTGAGCTGAAAGGGGTTCAGTACTACAGTATTTTGTCACCTTTCCATCTCCCAACCCAGAAAAGCATCTCAATTATTTTTCCATGGGTCAATCAAAATCGAGGGGAATGCTCGAATAAACCAGTTTACCTGAGAAAAATCACTGAGACTAGTTATTATGGTGATAAATCAATCACTTATTCAGCCAGATTTTTTGTTTGTTTGTTTGTTTTCCTCCTTCTAAAAGCATTTATAGACACCTTGGTTGCTAGGCACTGACTCTGAATTAGTCACTGAGGGCCCAAGAGAAGCCACTCATTGCTTCACTCAAAGCTCTGAGTGAATTAATGGGGGAGAGATTGATGAGACACACAAATGTGCCTTCATCCCTTCTGTGAGCAGCTTCCTATTATGGCACACACACTTTTTATTTAAGGAAAGAAAGAGCAGGCTGTACCTTGCATGTATTCTACAATGAACCGAGAATTACTCACAAACCAAGGGTTTGCTGTCTGAACTGCAGCAATCTGAAAGCACATACAGTAGAAACTTTTAGTTCTGCATCTGTGTGACTTTGAAAGTTCACAAAATATTCTCATCTTCTATTTATTTAGCTGTATAATGAGGGTGAAATAACACTTGCATCATAGATTTGTATTGTAGAGTGACTGAGATGATGCAAATAAAGTGCTTATCATGGTGACCAGCACATGCAGACTGCTTAGTGAACAGTAGTGTTGCTCTGATACACACAGATGCAAAGCACATTAAAACAACATGGTCCTCACTTCACCTTTGAAATGCACCCCATCTTTTGCATTGTTCCCTGATGGTTTTCATGAGCAGATGGTTCTAACCCTTAGATTCCAGAGACTGATACCGTATACTGAGTCTTACCGAATGAGAAAATGGTAAGAATTGGTGATATGGTTTGGTTCTGTGTCCCCACCCAAATCTCACCTCGAATTGTAATCCCCATGTGTGGAGGGAGACAGGTGATTGGATCATCTGGGCAGTTTTTCCCATACTTTTCTCATGATTAAGTGAGTGAGTTCTCACAATACCTGATGATTTTATAAAGGATTCTTTTTTTGTTTTGGATTGTAGAAATTTATTAAAATTAAAAGACATTGTATAATTAATCTTCTTGTGCCATGAGACTCCATCAGGCTGTCCACAAAGACTACTGGGAGGCTGAGGATCGCTTGAACCAAAGAATTTGAGGCTGTAGTGAGCCTCAAAGGGCCACTGAACTCCAGCCTGAGTGACAGAGTGAAACCCTTTCAAGGGGTAATTCAAAGGGGGATTCTTCCCCCTTTGCTCTCACTATCTCCTACCACCATGTGAAGAAGGTGCCTACTTTCCCTTCTGCCATGATTGTAAGTTTCCTGAGGTGTCCCCAGCCATATAGAACTGTGAGTCAATTAAACGTTTCTCTTTTATAAATTACCCAGTCTCGGGTATTTCTTTATAGCACTGTGAAAACCTACTAATAAAATTGGCAAACAAGCAAATGAATCCTAAATATATATAACTTTTAAAAGAAGGCATTTAGAGAGAACATGATCGACTCACACTTCTCAGGGCTTTCTTTTGGCCTCCATGGTGAAGAAGGAAGAATTATTTGCTCTAAGCAATTGGGCATGCTTGCAGGACCAGACATAAAATTGACCAAATGTCTGGAAAGAACATGGCTGCCTACAAGATTGGAGTTCTTCCCTCCCCTTCCTCCTTTCATGCTTTCTTTCTTAGTCTTTTCTTATTCTTTCATTTTTCTTCCTTTTCTGGAAATTTTAAAAGTCCTGTCCATTCTCTTACCAACCTGTCATGTTGCCTTGCAGTAACACAGGCCTATCAAAGTGCTAGCCAATGAGAAAAGAGAAGGTTTAGACATTGGTTGCAATTATTGTAAAGTCTGCTAGCAGTGTAATTAGAAACTATTAGAGTAGAGGTTAAATCAGTCTTAAGGCCAGCAGGGGCTAGGGCATAGGTGAAAATCACACAGTACACAGACTTCGAGATTCGGGTCTTCCCTAATTTCCTTCTTCCCACTCTTCTCTCATAATGCATCTGATCATGTGTCACCTAGACCGCCTTCTGAAACTCAATACAACCTTCCTCATATGGCAGTTGACAATGATTCTCCTTCCCTAGTTTAAAATTAAATTTCATCTGTTTTGCCTTAGGCTTCTCCAAATTTTTGTTATTGATCTGCTTCCCAGCCCTGTGGGAAGCCACATTTGGAGTTCGGGTTGGATTTCCGTGGAGGAGATAGGATGAAACAGGAAAGCCAGGAGACTATCACAAGTGGCAAATCCTGGGATGTTTGGATCACCAGGATACCTATCAATGTCAGAAGTTTGAACTAAAAGGGAGATAGGAAACATCACCTATTTTACCATTTGGCTTGGTCTGGTGGGCCAGCAGGAAAGGTAGCCTGTTAAATGTACAGCCATCTCCCGAGAAGGCATCTGGGGAAGACAGCCTGATCTTCTCATGTCCCTAGCAGTCCAAAGAGGATCCTGGAAAGGCAATAAAGTCATCACAGACAATAGAGAGATGAGATTGATAAATGAGGCTCCTATGTATCTGAATCATAAAATAATAATGAAAATAAAACATACAGGATAACAAAAATGATCATTTCTTGCATACTTACTGTCAAGTAGTATACCAACAGCTTTGGAAAATATTACTTTTTTTTAACTTTTCCTCTATGAAGTATTGTGTGGAGATTGCTAATACTCTTGATATTTCAGTCTTCTGTATTTCCTGCACATGTGGACTGACCAACCAGCTTCTATTAGAGTTTCTTTGCAGCCATCAGAATAGTTATAGCCAGTTGAGGAGAGAAGCTGTGTGTCATTTCCAATCACAGGCAACTAAGAACAAGTGCAAAATTCTCATGTGATGTGCGGTGGTATCTTTTTTTTTTTTTTTAGATGGAGTCTCGCTCTTGTTGCCCCCGCTGGAGTGCACTGGCGCAATCTCAGCTCACTGCAACATCTGCCTCCCGAGTTCAAGCGATTCTCCTGCCTCAGCCTCCCAAGTAGCTGGGATTACAGGCGCCTGCCACCACACCTGGCTAATTTTTTTTGTATTTTTAGTAGAGACGAGGTTTCACCATGTTGGCCAGGCTGGTTTCGAACTCCTGACCTCAGGTGATCCACCCGTCTCAGCCTCCCAAAGTTCTGGGATTACAGACACGAGCCACCGTGACCAGCTGTGCAGTGGCATCTTTTGATGGAGGCAGGCTGGATCTCAATGTTACCATGCAGAAAGCACGTGCTTTTGGGGTATTCTGACCCACTTTGGACTTTAGGAGAGTAAGAAATGAACATTTATTGTGTTAAGTCACCAGGATTATGAGGTTTGTTTATTACAGCATCAGAGGCTTACAGTCCTGAGCAATGCAAAAAGAAGCAGGCGTGGTGCAGAGAGGGTAAAGAATGAGCCAGGTCACACAGTTGGAAAATCGTAGGGCCAGGTTTTGAAATCAGGCTAGTCTGACCCTATAGCCAAGTGCATAATTAATATATTCTCTTGGCTTCACTCAGAAGGGGAACCTGCTCAGTCTCCGGGAGTCAAACCAGAGCAAAAGCTTCCCAGGGAGCAGGTCTGCAGACACAAACAGATGGCAGCTCATGCACACATGTACAAGGCCCATGGGAAGAAGCTGTTCCAGCAATTCCCTGCCTCTTCTCCCACAGTTTGGCGACTTCTCTCGTTGGTTTAAGCTCTTGGTATTTTATGTTTGTCTTAGAAATAATTTTTAAAATCTGAGTTTACATCCCTTGCTGAGCTAATAGATTATAATAAACATGAGTAAATTATTGCATGTTTATTGTAGCTTGGAAGCAGAAATAATAGTCAAAATATTGGAGTATCAGTGAAGTAGATATACAGCCAATCAGAATAGACCATGGTTTGATATTATAAGTACAGAATACCTTGTCTGATCCTGTAAGTACACGCTGGTAGGGTGTCAGCACTCCTTAGAAAAATTTCAAAGTCATTACTCTGATGTTTATCCAAAAATAACAATGGATATACTGAATATGTAGATCCAAACAAAAGCTTAATGACCCCAGGATAAATGTGACTTTTAAAAATTAGCTTGCCTTTTGCTAATTTTTCATATGAATATCTCATCATCTCTTGTTATTTTCTTTTTTATGTGAAAAGTCTATTGCAAGAAAAAAACATTTTGTACAATTGACAATGTTGGTTATTTGAATTCTTATTAATTACAATATTAGCAGTTTTGGATATATCTGGTGAATATTAAACTGTTGTTACACGTGTTGTCTGCAAAAATTTTGAGGAAATATCTTAACTTCTTTTGTTAAATACATGGACATGTGAAACTTCACTGTGTGTGTGTGTTTATACACACATACAAACAGTCTATTTTGGAAATACTTATAATTTCATATTGTAATTATGTAACAATTTGTCTTTTGTCACTTCAGAATGATCTTTATGTGATCAAATAGAGAGTAACATTTCAACTTAGCAATTAAAAAATAGTTTGGCTCTTTCTAAATGGAGAACCTTGTTCTGTGAGGCTCAGTATGAGAGCATTGCTGCTTCTCTCAAAGTTGCCAGAAGTCCCTCTGGAATATGCTGGTGCCATCCATGTTGTTTGACCTTTATGATGTACTTTTTTAGACTGGCAATGAGACCAGGCCAGGCAGGTGGCAGAGATTGGATGTCATTATCTCTGCGAACTTGGTGCTCACTGGGGAGGGTGAAGGGAGCCCTTGCTTTGGTCTTGCCTGGATCACATTACGTAAACAGAATTTGGCTACCTTCTTCCAGAGGAGCATCTGCTCTACGAATGGTCCCTGGTGTGCCCATTTTGTTTTGTCCAAGACAGTGATCATGAGTAATGGATCGGGGTGAGCCTGCTAATGTATGATGTAATTGTCAGAGGGATTTAATTATCAGCACATTACATGTGGGATTATTGTGCAGTGCCGTCTCCAGCTTACTCTCAGGCAATTTAGAATGAGCATGAACCTCAGGAGGGGGAGTCCTCCAAAAAGTCACTAGTAATACATTTGCTCCTCTCTTACCTAAGAGCTTGGAATAATCATGACTTATTTTACTTGCTAATTTTAATAGAAAATCTATAACAGATTTCTGTTCCTTATGCATCATCTCATCTCTGCATAAAAGCCATTCATCTATCATGCAAGGCTTTTTGCAAAATACTGAATGTTGAGGACATTCACTCACTGAGTGCTAGCCACTCAGGCACAGACTCTGTAAAAGCAATAATTATCAGACATACTTTTTTTCTTCTGGCAACAGGCCCTGTGAATAATGAAGTATGGCTTTCTGGTTTTAAGACAGGTTAAAGAAAGGCGTAGTGAAGCCATCAAATTATATCTTTACCTAACAAACTAAAATAATTATTGATATCAGTTATTGAAATCAATAATTATCAGATCATTTGTAAAACACAGCAGGCAAAATGCTATACTTACTGTAGTTTAAGGCAATTCATTTTAAATTGAATGTTATATACTAAACTAGCTATAGCATACAGTTGTATAGGTATTATATATATTAAAATACTTGCATTCATAATCATGAAATCCATTATATGGATGAGGGAACAGATTCAGAGATGTTAGGTAACTTCTCAGGGACATGCAATAAGAATTTATGTAAAATAAGTGAAGACAAGGCCGGGCGTGATAGCTCACGCCTGTAGTCCCAGCACTTTGGGAGGCCGAGGTGGGTGGGTCCACTGAGGTCAGGAGTTCGAGACCAACCTGGCCAATATGGTGAAATCCTGTCTCTACTAAAAATACCACACACACAAAAAAACTTAGCCGGCCATGGTGGCAGGCACCTGTAATCCCAGCTACTCAGGAGCCTAAGGCAGGAGGATCGCTTGAACCTGGGAGGCGAATGCTGCAGTGAGCTGAGATCACGCCACTGAACTCCAGCCTGGGTGGCAGAGCAAGATTCCGTCTCAAAAACAACAACAACAACAACAACAAAAACAGAAGTGAAGAAAAAAGTCAGAGATTTAGATTAAAGATCGTTAAAGATTGTAGTTAAGGAAGTGAAATTTATAAAATGTATTTTTTTTAACCTAGCTGATTAACAACCTGTCTGCTCTGGGATTCAGAGTTTCTGCTTCACAATCTATAGAGTTCTCAGCCATGTTCAGGGTCCAGCAGCCTGCACAGTGGAGCCACTTCATCCTCATCTCTCCTCCGCTTGAGCTCTCACGTGTGTCTACATTGTGCTCCCACACCGACAGGCCCGCACCCCACTTCTCACACAGGCTTCACTCTATCCACATTTGCCAAGACACTTTCTCACACCACTCCATTAGTGTTCGCCTCTCTGCTAAGATTAGGAAAACATTGTTAGTAACACGATTGGGTATACACTTTCGCTTTATAAATTATTAAAATTATGTTCTCAAAGAATTTCTAATTCACGAAAATATAAAAATATTAACTTGAATTTTAAAAAGCTTTATGATTCCAGTTTTCATTTTTAAATGGCTATATATATGCAGAAAAATAAGTTTATTTTTGAATTATTCTAGGTTATAATATTTATATTTCTACAGTAAACATGAACTATTTTATAAACAATTTTTTAAAACCTTCTTAATTGCCTCCAATATTTAATAAAACTGTAAAGCAACTTACTTGATGTGAAGCCGGATAATTTTCTTATATCTTTCTGATAGATATAAGTATATATCAGTGTATGTATATATGCATGTGTGTGCATATGTGCATTAGCTGTAGTTGTCTGATATCTGTATGAGGAAAATCTGATATTGCATAAACTAAGGATTTTTTTTTTCTTAAATCAGAAACTACTTGAACTGACCCTTAATTGTAAATTATCTGTGTAATTCACAAGTCCAACATTCAAATGATCATTTAATTTAGATTTATATAAAATTAACTCTTTGTTTTAGAATAACTTCCTCGTTTTCTTTAAAAATCAGATATGAAAGATAATTAACATTTTTGGCATACAAATATTTTTACATTGTTGGTTTAATATTTAATATTGACCTCATATTCCTGTTTAACTAAAGGTGTATCATATTTAAAATATTTCTTATTAGAACTCATGTTTCAGGTTTCTTTTTTTTTTTTTTTGGCTATAACTTAATTTCTCATTTGTGAGCACCAGAAAAGTAAAGTCTACGTTTTAATCATTTTTCGTTTTTCAACATCAAATGGACTTCCTGATATATAGTCAGCATGGGTTGATTTTGGATTTTGTTTTCTCTTTATCAAGTCAAAGTTCGTGAACATATTCAGATCAGTTCCATATCACTAATTATTAGATATCATTAACCTTCAGCTTTCAAAATCATGGATTCCTTTTTTTTTTTCAACATTTTTACGTGTCATCATTCCTGCAACCTAAGTCTTCCTCATTGATACTTTCTCTTCCTCCAGGAACCACTCAGATCTGGGGTAAGAATGCTGGATTAAATTCTAGATGATCTGAAGCCTCACTACTTACTTGCTGTATGATTTGGGCCAAGCAAATCTCTCTGAGCGGAAAATCTTCTGGAAAGGTAATATTGACATATTTTTTACCTAAATTCTCAAATTCTTAAAGGTATCCAATAAGTTAATGTTTATGAAAGAAGTATTATAGTCTTAAATATGTTATATAAATACAAATTTTAATCTGTTTTATGCCTATATGTAATTTAATTGTTGTTCTTTTTGAATGTTTGAAATTATTAAGTGTATTATATTGCACTGTTTTATCCTATCTGTACAACAAACACATTAATGTGATGATAATGTAAAATTTAAATCTTTTTTATTATATATCTTTTCTATTATATGATTATAACACAACTTTTATTCTCACAAATTCAATAATTTCAGCCAAATCTTTGGGCACATTCTAGTTTCTTGGTAAGGATATGTGTATGTGTGTGTGTGTGTGTGTGTGTCTGTGTGTCTGTGTCTGTGTTGTGCATGTGTGCATGAGTGTTCTTTATCCTCTTTCAAACTTACAGTGATTTTTTTATGAAAACTATAATTAAGGGGCTTCAATAACTTTTAAAAATCATTTTCCAACTTCAGGAAATATTTGCTGTTGAGAGAGAGATTGAGTATATCATTCTGTTCTATTTTTATAAATCACTAGTTACAGAAAATTATTTCCAACTTTAGATATTCCCTCAATAATAGGGTGAAGTTAAGGGAGAAAAGCTAGGAAATCAACAGAAGGACATATTTGGTATTATCAAATGGCTTGCTTTTTATAAGGGCATCTTCAAAAGTCATGGAGAGGTCACCTGTAACACTAGGGTGTATTTTTCTGAAGACGTACATTATGCTGTATTAAGCTCAGCCAGAATCTTGGTATCTCCTTCCTGTTCTCTCACTAAGCAACTGTGAGATCACTGGTAATATAATTAGTCTTCCTGGGTTTTGACTGATATATCAAAAAAATGAGAAGCCTGGACTACACAATTCTAAAAGTCCTTTCAATTCCAACAATCTACAAATAATAATTCTATGACTACTTTAGGGCAAAAAAATATATAGTGACAATAATCCATTAAGGCCCCAAATGACTCTCTGGTGCAAGCCTACTGGTAACCAAGGTCTTTGAATATTTCTATAGATAGGGGCTCACAAGGTGACTTCTTACCATCTAAGAGTCAACCAAGGAGAGATACAGGTTTGGAATCAGTTGGTAATTCCATTTCATGGGCTAAATTGTATTTGCTCTTTTAAGAATTTTTTTCTTTTATAATATGAGAATGTCACATCTGAGCCAAAAAATGGGCTTGAAATGCTATTCACTTTGATATTAAAAATCAAGTTTTTTTAAAATCCCACTGAGTAAAAAGTAGAGCCCCCATAAAAATGTTCACGTTTGACCTTGGAAAATTGGTCTGTTTTTTCAATGGCCTATTTTTTGTCTGTTAAACAGGGAGTGAAGTCTTCCTTCCTCATAATTTTTTTCCAGAAACAACAATCTAAATAACAAATTGACTTCATGTAATACAGTAAACACCAACAAGCACAGTGAGGATGAAGGAGGCGGATCATCTCCCTCAGGTCTCCGTGCTAATTCTCAGCTCTGCTTTACCGTGTGCAACTCAAAACAGCCATCTGATGCTTACCTTGTCAGTTCAACAAACATTCATTTGAGTACTTGCTATGTACCAGGTACTGTGTTGGTGATGGAATTAGGAGTTCTTTCCTCTAGAAGGCCATAAATTATAACCCTCATTTTCATATCCAAGTTCATAGTCTCATCCAAGCAAGCTCTTAAAGCCCACACATACTATTTCATGAAACATTAATTTGGTGGTAGGCATCTCTGAAAAATCACAAAGTATTGAGACAGATACATCCAGAAAGAAAGGAAAAAGAGAATATAAGTTTCTAATATGCATTCAAAGTCAAAGTGACTCAAGAAAAGAATTAAAAATATAATCCACAGAGCCATTAAAAGGGATGACATCATGTTCTTTGCAGCAAGATGGATGGAGCTGGAAGCATTATGCTAAGCAAATTAATACAGGAACAGAAAACCAAATATCACATCTTCTCACTAATAAGTGGGGGCTAAATTTTGGGTACCCGTGGACATAAAGGTGGACAGAGGAGACATAGGACACATAAAGATGGACACAGGGCTCAGGGACAACTCTGAGCAAGGGTTGAAAATGATTGCTCAGTATCTGGGTGACGAGATCAGTCACACCCCAAATTTCATTTTCATGCGGTATACCCAGGTAACAAACCTGCACATGGAACCCCTGAATCTGAAATGATTGGAAATTACTACAAAAATAAATAATAAAATAAAATATGTATAGGTAATTAGAAAAAGGGAAATACATTTTTTCCATATTTATCTTAAATAGCATCCTGCCTAATCGTGGAATGCAAGAAAGGATGTTGGCTATTACAGCTATTCAGTGTGTTCCAGACGTTCTGGTCAGTGCAGTAATATGCAAAACAAATAGGCCAGGCACGGTGGCTCATGCCTGTAATCCCAGCACTTCGAGAGGCCGAGGCAGGTGGATCACAAGATCAAGAGATCGAGACCATCCTGGCCAACATGGTGAAACCTCGTCTCCACTAAAAATACAAAAATTAGCTGGGCATGGTGGCAGACGCCTGTAATCCCAGCTACTCAGGAGGCTGAGGCAGGAGAATTGCTTGAACCTGGGAGGTGGAGGTTGCAGTGAGCCGAGGTCGTACCACTGGGGACAGAGCGAGACTCCATCTCAAAAACAAAACAAAACAAAACAAAAAACCCCACAAATAATAATAATAATAATAAAACAAATAAAAAGTATTGCAAAGAATGAAAAGGAAAAAAAGAAATAAGATCTGAACAGAAAACAATTAGGCCTCCTGCAGTTGGTGCTGAGCTGACCTATGCATGGTCAACATGGTCTTCCTCTGGATTCAGCACTTCCTTGCCTTCTTCTTGTGCTTTGAAAGATGAGTTCAAGGAATGTCGATGAGGTCCACAGGACTGACCATGTTCACAGTACCTGTTAGAGCCTGGTCAATATTTAGAGACATAATCCCTATTGGGCATCGGGGAAGGAAAGGGAAGCTATTACTGTTGTTGTTATACCTGCTTGTAAAAGCTTAATTATTATTAGATCAGGATGTTATTATTTACTAAAAATTAATATAGCATGCAAAAAATATTTATTACAATGCATGCTGGTTTACCTAGCCAAAGACGATAACAAACCTTCCTTCAGCACTATAGAGCTATCCATGGATTATCTCATTTAACGCTGACACTATTCCATAACATAAGATCTGTATCACCATTATTATCACCATTTCATCAACTACAAAAAAAATGACATGACACTGAGGGAAGATAAATAACTTGCATCATGTCTAACTAGTAGTAAGTGACAAAATAGGGATTCAAATTAAGAACTGCCTCAAGTCCCCATCACTAATCATTATCCTAGCCTGCCCTGTCTCACCGGACTTGAAGTTTAGCTCACCTGGTCTAGTATTACTGTGTTTTCTGCCATCTTCCTCATCCTGCAAGACACTGTAAAGTTCAGATTATTTAGCCACAATGGTGTCTTCTTCCCTTGAGCTAGAGAAGAAGCACCAGTGTCTGAATCTGCTCTGTCCTCAACAAGAGTAAAACCGACGTGTGAGTCAAACCTTGAGAGAACATTAGGAGCACACCAAATGATTGATGAGGCTGGAGCTTGGTCCTAGAAAAAACATAAAATCTTGACTTTCTGGGTCCAGGTCAACAGGAGTTAATCAGAAGACAAAGCATGGAACTCGGGTAAGGAAGTGACCTGGTGAATTCTCCTACTGTTAACCTACTTGTGCACTTTCATAAAAGAAAGTGCTTCCGTTGGTCTTTAAGTTAATTTCCAAGTTGGTGCCATGCCTAGTTATGTATTCCAATGTTTAGCCTTAGGAAACATTTGCAAACTTGCATTTTATACACAGTCCAGGGCAAGGGTTTTAGAATCACAGAGCTCGTCTCAAGCCCCAGTTTGGTTTCTTACTGAAAAGGTGATTTTGATGATTTAACCCTCCCTGATCATTAGCCTCAGCCTCAGAATACGAATAGTATTAGGCATAATTAATGAGAAGACGCAGCCTGATTTTTGTATCTATGACATCTCAATTTATTTCCATTTCCCCTTTCCTTGTCCTGATCTCAATAACAAAGATCCTGAGCATGTGATCTTTTGAGATCAGAGTTTCCGAAAACAGACAAGGAAAAATATTCCTTTACTCAATATTTAAGTATTAAGAGACTACTCCTTATCAGAAGCTGGGCTAGATGAGTGGAGGTCAGTGATGAATAGTCAGGTAAGGTCCCCAATCATCTCATTGTGCTCATGGAATAAAATGAAGATGACCAAGTTCCTTCCTTTGAGAATAGTTTATTTTAATGGAATAAAGTGGAAATCACCAATTTCTCCTTTGAGTATTGCTGGTGGATAGTGTGTCCTGTTTGGCAATTCTTAACCGTGTGTCATATCTCAGCTCATTCCTGCCTTCTGGAAGTCTTCCCTAAACCTGCCATGAACATAGGAATCTACTGTTGTAATTAATTTAGCTTCATTGCCTTGTGTTTGCTCACCTACCTGAATGCATGATTTTTGAACTCAGATCTGCCTGTCCAAACTCATTGTTTACTGCTTCCCTTCATACAATTTATTCTCCAGATAAGCTGACAAGACCTGAAAAAAATGTATACATTGAAGAATGAATGAGTTAATTTATGAATGAGGGAAGTAATAGAGGAAAGAGGGAGTGAGGGACGGAAGAGAGACAGAAGGCTGGATCTTGGCCAATGTTCTTTCCACTTCTTTAAAATATGTGCTCTGTTTGCAAAAGTCCAGGAGAGAATATTACATGTTCATTGCACTTAGCAGGTAGTTTTGTTTGTTTGTTTCATATTTTGGCTAAAAAATTAGGACTTAGATAATATTTAAAAAAATACATTCCCCTGTGGAAGATAATTCTCTTCAATGTTCTTTCTTCAAATATTCACTTCTATGGCTCCCTTTTTATACACTCCCATATTTTCTATTACATGATCATTTATTAAACAGTAGAGACATGAAAAGAGTGTGGGGTTTGGAAACAGATAAGAAAAGTATGTAAATATAAATCCACCTCATTTTAGTTATGTGACTTAGGGGAAGTTATTTACCTTTCTAAGCTACATTTTATAAATTATATAACTGACAAACATTTTAACTCTTGGAGTTTTGGTAAAGGTTAAATGACATAATTCATGAGGAGTTTCTCAGATTTTGCATGTGCAGTAGATAGTAGATTATTGTTCAGCAAAATTTGATATGTTGTCAATTTTGTCACTATTAATATCAAGAAGATAGCGACCCTGTCTTCCAGCAATGTACAGGGGCAGGTATAGAAAAATAAATCATCCATTGCTATATTCACACAACGTCACAGGGGCTAGTGGCTGCCCTGGTTTCTGCAATATGTTATTTTTAATGTGGTGCCACAGACTCAGACTGGTTTATAAGAAGACAACCATATCCTAAGTGATGATGTACCTCCATGTCCTGATTTACAGATGCGAGCACTGAGACACAAGCTTGCACAGTGGCCTTATGTGGGACACCAGGCCCTGGAGTCCAGATTTTCCAGGAGCCCAGGATGCTTTTCATCTTCTCTCATCCCCCACACTGTCTTTTCTTATGGTGATGAACTCAAGTTTACAGACTTCTTCTTTTGCAGGTGCTCAAAATGTCCTTCTCTCATTACTGCAGCATGCTTCTCAGTGGCCTCGGTCCTGTGCCTATCAGCCTAATTGAGTGCTAACTGATGCAATCCGGCTGGAGTTGCTAGAAGCTTAATTTATCCTCTAAGCACTTTCCCTGAACTTCTTTGCTGCTGCTTTAGCACTAAAATGGATGGATTCGGCACACTTCATTCCCCATATCCGATTGTGCTGTCATCCTACATGGGTTCTATGATTCTTTTAAGCCCCCTGACTGTAATTGCATTTCTAATTTTAGATCTAAGTATCACTATTTTAATGCTACAATTTAGGATTCATTTCACATGAGATAGATTAGCAGACTGCTTTGTAAACCAGACAACGTCGAAGTCTATACAATCCTTTTCTGATTGATTAGAACATTTCATTCTCTATTTCTTTCTGAATTCTAAATTTTTCTTCTCCCAAACAACCAGCAATTATACTGAATATTTGTGTTAGAAAATCAAGAATTTCTTAGCATTCGAAACTCAGAGGTTAGCCAGTAAGAAAGGAGCCCGGGATGCACTAAACTTATCAAGGTAGCTAAAAACATGGATCATTGTACATTATCTCACTTCAGAAATGTTGAGAGGAACTTTTTTTAGTCAAAATATTACACAACATGTAGCATCTACTTGTGAAGACACCATTATTAGAATGACCGCCTTCTCATAATTATGCTTATGACTTAGTCTTCCAAATAAAGCTTTATTTCTATTTTACTAGAGTTCTTTGAGGAAGCAAGAGCACTCAAATTTCATTCTTTCAACATGAACACTTACTGAATTTCTACTGTTTAGCAGGAAATTAGCTACAGCATTTGAATGTGTGGACACAAAAATGGACAATTCATAGACTTTATATAAATTGAATTTCATAAGTTTCCAGTGAAATTCCCTAGTTAGGATTTCTTAAATCACTTCCACGCAACCATCCACTCCTTCATTCAATTCGTGTTTGTTGACAGCCTGGTGTGCATGGGACTCTGTGTGGAGAGCCTCTTCTTTCTGGGAAACAAAGAATGGGCCCTAGTGTGAGGCAAGTCCTGAAGTTCGTGTTCTCGACCAAGGAATGAGAAAGAGATGGGCAGGGCCCTGAAAGGGACGCACGGTGGTTTGGAGGCGTAATTTAGGTAGCTGGCTTTCTTTCTAACTCTCACAAATTTAGACTTCATGGATTAGGAAAGTGACATCTCAAAGTAAATAAACAGGAGAAATTATTTGTCTTCTCTATAAAATTATCTTCAAAGATTTACAAAGTATATTTACATGAAATAACATGAGTGTTTATTTTGCTGGGATAATTACAGTGCTCTCACCTCATCAAAGTCAGCAAAAGCAGTGCAAAATCAGCTTCTTCAACAATCTTTGAAAGAAAGAGCCTATTCGTCTAAAAATTCAGTATTTTTGACTTTTCACTAATTTCATCTGGTATCACCCAAATGGTCACAATAAGCCAGTGTTTAAATCAGACCGTGTTTAAAATGACATGCATAAAAGTCTGGAGCCCAGATTTACGCTAAGAATATTAATTGTCAGCTGGGTTCTAAAAGGCATCTTAATGAACGTCATCTTAGCACATTTTCCCCAAATGTCTCCATTGGCTTTAAACTAGGTAACTGTCAAGAGAAACCAACTCAAGATTCCAACTCATCCCACGCGTTTGTGGAGTGTTGGCCACACCTTACAATCATTTAGGGTCAGTAATGAGAGTGAAGTCAGTTCCCACATACAACACCTTCTAGAGCTGGACCCGGCATGTGGTGAATGTTAGCTCTTGTTGCTAATATCCTCATCTATAAAGGGGAAGGACATCCTCCTTCTATAGTTCCTCCAAGGACGAGATCTCCTTTGAAGCTCAGGAGAGAGGTTTTTAGAGGCTGACGGGTGATGCCACCCTCCCCTGAAACTCCTCAGCATGCTCCCCTGCTCCCCAGGAGCATTCACCATAGCAATGAGTCCTACCCTGGGAAGTGTCTCTAAGGAGGCACATCTGATGCCCCATGATGACAGATTTGGGATTTATTTATTTTTACTCATTTATTTTATTTCATTTCTCCTTCAAGGCAGCCCTCAGCACCCTGTGAGGAGTGAGGGGCGAGGGCAGGGCCTAGGTGCTCCGCTCCTAGCCCCCGTGTGACCGAATCACAGGATTTCCTAGACAGCTGACATGCAGGCGGTCATGTGCCCCAGCTAGCTCCGGGGCCTTGGGCCCGGCAGGCTCCTGGCGCCAATGTGGCCAGCTCCCGGGGCCCAGCTGGGCTCTGGAGGAGGAAAACAGAGACAATGTAAGAAGTCCCAGGTGGCAAGAGCCTTTCCATGAAAGCAGCCTGATGGCATCAAATTGATTTTCATTGCCTTGTTTCCTGAAAGTGAGCACAAGGCAGGAGGCAGAGTTGTGCTCCAGGTGTGAGATGGTTATGAGTGACAGGCCGGTGTTAGCAGATGAGGGCAGAGCTGCCCGTCGCTCCCCAGCGATGGGCCGCGCATTGGCCTACTTCCTTGATTCTCAGCCTCAACACCAGGGCCATTCAGGGCTGGATAATTCTCTGTTGGGGGCTGTCCTGTGTGTTGCAGGGTGCCGGTCAGCATGTCTGGCCTCTACCCAATAGGTGCCAGTAGCAACCACCATTGTTGACAATCAAAAAGGAAACCAAAAAACTCCAGACATTACTTCATTCTCCTGAGGAGATAGGCAAAATCACACCCCATTTTAGAACTATTGCATTAGAAATCAGATTTCATGATCCAGCAATCCCACTACTAGGGATATATATCCAAGGGCAATCAGTATGTCAAAGAGAGACCTGCACTCCCATGTTCAATGCAGCACTAGTCACAATGTCAAGATATGGAATCAACCCGAGTGTCTATCAACAAATGAATGGATTTATCAATAAATGTGGCATATGCCACAATAGAACACTACGCAGCCTTCAGAAGATGGGAAAAACTGCCATTTGAAGCAACACGGATGAACCTGGAAGACCTTATGGAGGGGAAATAAGCCTAGTACAGATAGACAAATACTGCATGATCTCACTTGTTTGTGGAACATATTTAAAAGTGGGACTTATAGTAGAGAGTAGAAAGGTGGTTACCAAAGACAGGGGTGGAGAATGGTTGGGAAAATATTGGGAAAAAAATAAAGAAAAAAATGAGATTTCCTTTTTGGCATAAACCGATGAGTTAGACATCCTTTTCCCCATTATATGAATTATGATTAAATAGTAATAGTAGTAGTGGTGGGAAGAGGA
The DNA here is from genome assembly GCF_028885625.2 of Pongo pygmaeus. Classification (NCBI taxonomy): domain Eukaryota; kingdom Metazoa; phylum Chordata; class Mammalia; order Primates; family Hominidae; genus Pongo; species Pongo pygmaeus. Next base: position 129,031,809 of record NC_072385.2, read on the forward strand.
GGAGGCAGTAGTAGTGGTGGTGGTGATAGCAATAGTAGTAGTGGTGATGGTGGTGATAGCGGTAATGGTAGTAGTGGCAGTAGTAATGATAGTAGTAATGGTGGTAGTAGCAGTGGTGGTTGTAGTAGTATTCAAGTAGTAGTGGCAGTAGCAGTAGTGGTGATGGTAGTGTAATAATAGAAGGAGTAGTGGTGGTTGTAGTAGTGGTGGTGGTGGCAGTAGTAATAGTAGTAGTAGTAGCGGTTGTAGTAGTAGTGGTGGTTGTAGTAGTATTAAAGTAGTGCTTGTAGCAGTAGTAGTGGTTGTAGCAGTAGTGGTGATGGTAGTATAATACTAGTAGGAGTAGTGGTTGTAGTCATACTAGTGGTGACGGTAGTATAATACTAGTAGGAGTAGTAGCGGTTGTAGTAGTAGTGGTGGTTGTAGTAGTATTAAAGTAGTGCTTGTAGTAGTAGTAGTGATTGTAGCAGTAGTGGTGACGGTAGTATAATACTAGTAGGAGTAGTGGTTGTAGTCATAGTAGTGGTGACAGTAGTATAATACTAGTAGGAGTAGTAGCGGTTGTAGTAGTAGTAGTGGTTGTAGTAGTATTAAAGTAGTGCTTGTAGTAGTAGTAGTGGCAGTAGTAGTAGTGGTGACGGTAGTATAATACTAGTAGGAGTAGTGGTGGTTGTGGTAGTAGTAGTGGTTGTAGTAGTAGTGGTGGTTGTAGTAGTATTAAAGTAGTGGTTGTAGTAGTAGTGGTGGTTGTAGTAGCAGTGGTGGTGGCAGTAGTAATAGTAGTAGTGGTGGTTGTAGTAGTATTAAAGTAGTGGTTGTAGTCATAGTAGTGGTGACGGTAGTATAATACTAGTAGGAGTAGTAGCGGTTGTAGTAGTAGTGGTGGTTGTAGTAGTATTAAAGTAGTGCTTGTAGTAGTAGTGGTGGCTGTAGCAGTAGTGGTGACGGTAGTAGAATACTAGTAGGAGTAGTGGTGGTTGTGGTAGTAGTGGTGGTGGCAGTAGTAATAGCAGTAGTAGTGGTTGTAGTAGTAGTGGTTGTAGTCGTAGTAGTGGTGATGGTAGTATAATACTAGTAGGAGTAGTGGTGGTTGTAGTAGTGGTGGTTTTAGTAGTATTAAAGTAGTGGTTGTAGGAGTAGTGGTGGTTGTAGTAGTAGTGGTGGTGGCAGTAGTAATAGTACTAGTAGTAGTAGTGGTTGTAGTAGTATTAAAGTAGTGGTTGTAGTAGTAGTGGTGGTTGTAGTAGTATTAAAGTAGTGGTTGTAGTCATAGTAGTGGTGACGGTAGTATAATACTAGTAGGAGTAGTAGCGGTTGTAGTAGTAGTGGTGGTTGTAGTAGTATTAGAGTAGTGCTTGTAGTAGTAGTAGTGGCAGTAGCAGTAGTGGTGACAGTAGTAGAATACTAGTAGGAGTAGTGGTGGCTGTGGTAGCAGTGGTGGTGGCAGTAGTAATAGCAGTAGTAGTGGTTGTAGTAGTAGTGGTTGTAGTCGTAGTAGTGGTGACGGTAGTAGAATACTAGTAGGAGTAGAGGTGATTGTGGTAGTAGTGGTGGTGGCAGTAGTAATAGCAGTAGTAGTGGCAGTAGCAGTAGCGGTAGCAGTGATAGTAGTAATAACGATAATAGTGACAGTAGTAGTGGCAGTAGCAGTAGCGGTGGCAGTGATAGTAGTAATAACGATAATAGTGACAGTAGTAGTGGCAGTAGCAGTGGCGGTAGCAGTGATGGTAGTAATAACGATAATAGTGACAGTAGTAGTGGCAGTAGCAGTAGCGGTAGCAGTGATAGTAGTAATAACAAGAATAGTGACAGTAGTAGTGGCAGTAGCAGTAGCGGTAGCAGTGATGGTAGTAATAACGATAATAGTGATAGTAGTAGTGGCAGTAGCAGTAGCGGTAGCAGTGATGGTAGTAATAACGATAATAGTGATAGTAGTAGTGGCAGTAGCAGTAGCGGTAGCAGTGATAGTAGTAATAACGATAATAGTGACAGTAGTAGTGGCAGTAGCAGTAGCGGTAGCAGTGATAGTAGTAATAACAAGAATAGTGACAGTAGTAGTGGCAGTAGCAGCAGTGGTAGCAGTGATAGTAGTAATAACGATAATAGTGATAGTAGTAGTGGCAGTAGCAGTAGCGGTAGCAGTGATAGTAGTAATAACGATAATAGTGACAGTAGTAGTGGCAGTAGCAGTAGCGGTAGCAGTGATAGTAGTAATAACAAGAATAGTGACAGTAGTAGTGGCAGTAGCAGCAGTGGTAGCAGTGATAGTAGTAATAACGATAATAGTGATAGTAGTAGTGGCAGTAGCAGTAGCGGTAGCAGTGATAGTAGTAATAACGATAATAGTGACAGTAGTAGTGGCAGTAGCAGTAGCGGTAGCAGTGATAGTAGTAATAACGATAATAGTGATAGTAGTAGTGGCAGTAGCAGTAGTGGTAGCAGTGATAGTAGTAATAACGATAATAGTGACAGTAGTAGTGGCAGTAGCAGTGGCGGTAGCAGTGATAGTAGTAATAACGATAATAGTGACAGTAGTAGTGGCAGTAGCAGTAGTGGTAGCAGTGATGGTAGTAATAACGATAATAGTGACAGTAGTAGTGGCAGTAGCAGTAGCGGTAGCAGTGATAGTAATAACGATAATAGTGAGAGTAGTAGTGGCAGTAGCAGTAGCGGTAGCAGTGTTAGTAGTAATAACGATAATAGTGACAGTAGTAGTGGCAGTAGCAGTAGCGGTGGCAGTGATAGTAGTAATAACGATAATAGTGATAGTAGTAGTGGCAGTAGCAGCAGTGGTAGCAGTGATAGTAGTAATAACGATAATAGTGATAGTAGTAGTGGCAGTAGCAGTAGCGGTAGCAGTGATAGTAGTAATAACGATAATAGTGACAGTAGTAGTGGCAGTAGCAGTAGCGGTAGCAGTGATAGTAGTAATAACGATAATAGTGATAGTAGTAGTGACAGTAGCAGCAGCGGTAGCAGTGATAGTAATAACGATAATAGTGACAGTAGTAGCGGCAGTAGCAGCAGCGGTAGCAGTGATAGTAGTAATAACGATAATAGTGACAGTAGTAGTGGCAGTAGCAGCAGCGGTGGCAGTGATAGTAGTAATAACGATAATAGTGATAGTAGTAGTGGCAGTAGCAGCAGTGGTAGCAGTGATAGTAGTAATAACGATAATAGTGATAGTAGTAGTGGCAGTAGCAGTAGCGGTAGCAGTGATAGTAGTAATAACGATAATAGTGACAGTAGTAGTGGCAGTAGCAGTAGCGGTAGCAGTGATAGTAGTAATAACGATAATAGTGATAGTAGTAGTGGCAGTAGCAGTAGCGGTAGCAGTGATAGTAGTAATAACGATAATAGTGACAGTAGTAGTGGCAGTAGCAGTAGCGGTAGCAGTGATAGTAGTAATAACGATAATAGTGACAGTAGTAGTGGCAGTAGCAGTAGCGGTAGCAGTGATAGTAGTAATAACGATAATAGTGACAGTAGTAGTGGCAGTAGCAGTAGCGGTAGCAGTGATAGTAGTAATAACGATAATAGTGATAGTAGTAGTGGTAGTAGTCATATTAGTAATAACAGTAGCCAACGCTAATTAAGAGCAGCAAGCTTTCTGAGAAGGTGGTCGCATAAACTCATGAGGGCCTCACAGTGGCCTTGCGGCACAGGCGCTGAAACGGAGGGTGATTCCAGTGTGTTGCCTCCAAGGTATCAGTTCCCACTTTTACAGAGGCCTTCAAAGTGCAACACAAAATAAACTATTTTACATATCATGGAGGAGCCAGTGAGGGAGGGCTCAGGACAGAGAGTGTCTGCTGGGTTCTCTGACTTCATTTCAGAAAACATTCCTTGTGCATCTATGCCTAAGGGTTTGTGCTAGGTTATTGGGAGGTACAGAGATGGCATAGTGCTGCTCCTGTCCTCTAGGAATTGATTAGAGTTCAGCAAATGGAAATGTAGACAAGTAACCACATATATTTTTGAGGGCAATGTCCATTCTCATAAGAAGTCACCTTGAGATACACAGATATGGATATGAATATAGTCCTTCGTCAGAGTTCCCCAATCGGGGCACTGTGGGCATCTGAGGATGAATGACTATGTGTTTTAGGGTTTGCCCTGTGTATTGTTGGATGCTTTTCAATATCTCTAGCTTTTACTACTAGATGCAAGGACTACCTTCTCACCAACCCCTCACCCAAGTTATGGCAACCCGAAATGTCTCAGATATTGCCAAATGACCTTGAGGTGCAAGGTTGCCACTGGTGGATGACCCAGATCTGGTAGACATGCAGAAAGGTCTCTATAACAGATACAAACCACACTGCTCGTCTCCAGCTGGCCTTCCTCCATCACATCCCAGTGGAGGAGGCTGCAGGGAGACACACAGAGGTTTCTTCCCTCCCCAGGCCTCAGGACGTGCAGGCTTCCCAGCACACAGAGGAGAGCGGGGTGATTGTTCACTTTAAATTAATCAAAGCAGAACAAATTGCAGTAAGCAAGAAGCCCTTCTCTCTCATTGGATTCCATTTTAATTGTCATTGAGGAAATCAAGAGAACAAACTAGGAAGAGGTAACACACATGGGAGAAGCGTACAGAGGGAACACAGGCACGGATTCCTTCATAATTAGTCATGAGTGCAAAGACTGTGATACACATTATTTACCAAGTAGACCACAGGTGCTGGGAGCACATGTGAATATTTGCTATGCTCATTCTCCAAACGAGCTGTGGACTGAGAATGAAAAATACGCTTTTGAAATAAATTAAGGTTTGTCATTCTGGAATATTTTGTGCTTATGAGGAAAATGCCATTTTTTTTCACATTTGAGAAGTTTTTACCTTATCTAGCACTGCATGTCTTTAACTGCTTATAAATATAGAAATACTATCCACTTTATATCTCTTTTAAAATAATTATTCCAAAGCCCTGCCCTGTACCTTTCAGCTGGGAAGTTGATATTTAAGGCCCACTTAAAAAATACACCAGGACACTAGACTGTTTCTAATAAAAATAAGCTGCCCACATAATACATATTGTATGAAAGAGAAAGGATTAATAAAAAATGTCTCCCCCACCTGCCTACCACAGCAGGGGAGGTATTTCTCTGGGTTAAGTCATTGTCTGCAGATGGTCCCGTAGAAACACAAATATGTTACTCAGAACAAGATAATGCATTAATCAACACATTATCACCAAGTTATTAATGAGGTAAGCCAATTAGGACATTCACTCACTCAACATTTACTGTAGAATTACCATATACCCACTGCTGTTTAAGTGCTGAGGGCGCAGAAGGAAAGCAGACGTGAGCCCTTGTCTCCGGGAGGACACAGTTTGTTGAGAAAGATAAACTTATAAACATATAAGCTGCAGTTGTGACATGACACGCGTCAGCTTAAACTGTTGATTTCCCTCGAGTGCTGTTGTCAATCCCCTTCTCAGGAGGACCACATCAGCACTTCCCAGCCCGGCTGCATATCAGAAGCACCTGGGCGATCCTTAAATCTACAGATGTCCACCCTTCCCAACAACCCCAGACAAATTGAATCCTAATCACTGGAGTGGCTAGGAAGCAGCAAAATTTTTAAACTTCCCTGGGTAATTCTGTTGCACAGTTAGGATTAGAAATCACCATTCTACTTCTTTCCCTTGGATAATTACACCCCAAGGCAAGGCTTTAATTTCTCTGTTTCCTAATCTTGCCTAATCAGTAGAATTACAGTGATGACAATTACTGTAATATAATTTCTCAGGGTTCTCTCTAGAAGGACTGATTCAGCTTGGGTAAAAACTAAGAAATCTGCATTTTTGAGAAAGGCTGTATGTGATTCTTAGGATAAAAGTTTGAAAATAACCAAGAAACACACGTGTAGCTTCAGAATTGACTTTACCTGCTCATTGCACTGACTACTTGTTCCCACACATATGACCAATTGAAGCTGCTAACTTGTCCTGGAACACTCATCAGAATCCTGAACTAACAAACGATTCTATCAAAACACCTCCCTTCTTTTCTATTCTCATCTAGACATCTAGGGGAAGGTCTCTACTCCTCTGTTGGAGCTTCTCATCTCATAAATTTCCCAAATAATAGGAAAATCCACAACCCTCAGCGTGTGGCTGGAGCCAGCTCTCCCAACTCGTGATGCATACATTTCTTCCCAACTCTAAGCTCAGTCAAACTGGTGGCTTTAATTCATCAAGGGTGGAAATAGTTACACCTCAGGAATTGACCAAGACCACAGATTACAACTTCTTCTTTTTTTTTCTTTTGGATAGCTGGTGCTCAAACATTTACCAGCAAACCAGTGGCATTTACCCATTTTCTTCAAGGGAGAAGAGACACCAGTCTTGCTGGCATACAGTCAAGCAGAATCTGGAAAGACTTCAGCTTGAGTAAATGCTCAGAAAGGTAATCATAGGACATTTGATATGGTGTGGTTAGAAAATAAGTCAAATTTCTTGACATTAAGAGACAGACAAGATGTCAGCAGAATGATGGAATCAAAGAAGATTGATCATCCACTCGAAATAATGCCTCACAGTTTTTTCTGGAGTTACTCCTGAACGACATCAGTTCATTTTATTTAAACAGCCCCATTTTCTATTTCGTAACAAAATACTTCCTGATAGTTAACGTGGCTGACATGGAGAAGGTGTTTACTTTGTGGAAAAGGTTGTGAATTTTTCCCCTCTCAAAGGATGATGTTAAGCATTCTCTTGGCAAAATGATTTATATTAAGTATGTTAGATACAAATTTTATTAGTATCATTACAGATTTTTTTGAGTTTTTAAATCATTATTCAGTAACGGCAGCTATTTTGTGATTGGTCTCTTTTTTTAAGAATCAATACAAAAGACCATTCTTTATTACAGTATTAGTTCATGGCAACTGCATGGAAACATTATTTTCAGGAGGAATGAACGTATTTTGAAGATTTAAGTCCTGAGATGAAGAGAAAACCTGACCTTGGGACTTTCAGGCTGATGGGACCCACATCTAGGAGTGAAAATGCCCAGTGTGGGTGAGTGTGGTAGGGCCAGAAGGCGCAGCACGTTAGGATCCTGCCTTTGACGCAAACATGTGCTCACATTCTACACTGTTGCCATCCTGATGACCTCTGCATTCTGCACCAAAAATAAATGAATATTATCAGTCTTCTAGAAAACATACAGTATGTGTCATTGCCAGAGGTATTCAACACAAAATAAAATGAATAATAGCTAAAATGGAACCTAGTAAAATGTATTATAGACAAAAGAACTGCCTGAGTAATTATGTCTTATTAGTAACACTAAAAAACTGCAAAAGATGACCCGGGAACAATTAGACATGTTTGAAATAATCAACACAAAGTAAAATACACTATAGCCTATAAGGATTTGCTTTGTAATAGAAATAAAAAAAAAAAAAAAAACGAGGGAACTGAGTGAGGAAAGAACTGAAGAGAGTAATTAAAAATAAGAAATGTTCCTGTTAGAATAAGGAGAGGGAAAAACAAAGTCTAAGAATATGAGGTGGGGGCAGGAAGAGCTAAGGAGATGCTGGTACCCTGCCCAGCACATGGGAATCCCTCCCAGCCTGTCCCCCTCTGCACACACCATACCCAGCCCCAGACAAATCAACTGGTGTCTGACACACAGGGATTTGTTGGGTGGATGTACGTATGCATGCATATATGCACACATGCATGCATGTGTGTACGTGTTAAGCATGTGTGCGTTGTGAAAACCAGCTAATGGGAAGGGCTTTTCATTGAGCTTCTATTTCTCAATAAGGAGATACAGGAACTTACAGAAATGAGAAGGCAGTGTTATATCTTTTATAGACTATCGGGGTGATGATTAAGCCAAATAACTGGATTGACAACAGGCAGGGGCCCTCCTCAACATCTGTGCTGTCTTCAACGTGCGCTCGCCTCTGGCAGTTAGGGATGAATGAGGGAGGGAAGAGAACCTTGTGTCAGCCCCACCTAGAACGGCTTCTCTTTGAGGGCCTCATCTATTCAACAACAGGCACTGACTAAGTACTTACAATGATAGGTCTCTATGATAGGTGCTGCACGTGTGATGTGAACCAGAACAACTCTCTCCCCTCAGAAAGTAAAAATCTGGTAGACTTTGGTATTGAAAGGAAAATTAATTCTGTTCTCTCTGTAGAAGAAGACAACTGGACCACTGAATGTTCAGTATTTTTTAGACTTGAAACATCAAGCTTGGTTCTACCAAAAACGTCTTCATGTGGCAAAACAAAAAACAAACAAACAAAAAATACATGTATCACCTGAATTCCCTAATCCTGAAACTCATTTTTGTCTCCTTCCCTCTTAGGATTCCACTGTATGTGGGGCCCTGCACTCACCACTACCTTCACATAGGTTCCATGGAATGATCCTTTTTTGTTATCTATCTCCCCGGAGGATCTTTGACCTGACAGCAGAGATTGAGCATTTGCCTACAGTGTTATCTCCCTTTATGCTAGCCCGTGATAGCGTAAAGAGACTCCATATCCTCATTTCAGCACAGAATTCATCTCGTTATCCCATGGCTTTACACATCTTCTTTCTTCGGATTTCTCTCTCTTCCCTTTGCTTCAGTATTTGGACAGGTACCACTGTGCTTTCTTTTTTCATGCTGTTTGCTTCCTCAAGATTTGGTTTTCTGTGTAATCTTTGTAGACCCCATTATTTTACTTAAATCATAGAGTTAAAGTCAAAGAAGGCTATGATATCCACATATCACCATTACCATCTGGATGCCAGTCACCTTGATCTTGGTCTCAAAACTGTTTGTGGACAGTTTATAATTCCATTGATTTCTTGAAAAGAAATCGAGGAAAGACAAGCAATTTATGAAGTTTTAATTTTTTGGGTCTTTTAAGTTACGTATTTTTCTTGATATTTTAAAATATTGCTATATTTATTAATGTTAACTATTAAGTAACTTACAAGTATTTCCAAAATTAATGGTAACTTGAAGTTATTAAATGCCAGAGTTGTATTGCATTTGATTAATCTTCACCTTAATATAAGGAAATATATTGTTTGATGGGTTTGTGGATATTATTAGGTAAACAGTTATAAATTTACCACATTCCAGAAATTAAACATCTCAAGACCATCTCATTCTTTTATTTCAGAAAGGTACACATTTTCAAATTCAAAAGCAATGCCATGTTAATATTTAATGGACTGATGCGTCCTTTTCATTTTCAGATTTATATAGCCATTGTCCTTGGATCCTGAACAAGAAAATAATCTGGAGTGAGCTGTGGTCATCTGTGTGTGTTTGAGTTTGTGGAATAATTTCCACTACTGCTTATTCTTATGAGAATGAGAGTAAGAAGTAGCTGATGGATTCAGATTGGGTGTCATTATTAAAGCTGCTCTCTAACCTTTGTAAAACTTTACAAGCTTAGACAATAAAAGAGAGCAGAAATACTTTTACACGCATGACTCAACTTGGTTCTTGGCCACTCAATGTGGAGACCCAAGTAATGATAATATAAGGAAGAATAGAGTAAATGTATGATTCAGTCATAGTTTTATACAAATTTAACTTTCTCTTTTCTGAGAAAACGTGTGCCACCTTAGGTTAACCTTTATGTCTATAGGGGTAAGAGGGCTGAGCCAACAATATTTTTCCTTGAATTTCTTCCCTTTAGAGTACTTACCTAAAAGCGTGTGTGTACACACACACACACACACACAGACACACACACAGAGCACTGTATATATTCCTTCATTTCGTTTGTTTCTTAATTTTTCTCTTCTTAAAACAGCTTCAGTGGCCTCAGGGCCCAGGTTCTGTAGGCTCAGTCATCTCCTTGTATTCCTCTCTCATCTAAGTGCCTGGCACAGAATAGATGCTCAATAAATGTATTTTGACTTGCTTCCTATCTAACTATAAGTAACTGAACAGGTAAATGGAGAGCTAAATAAATAGAAAATAAGCTTGAGGAATTAAAAAGATTCTTTCTAACAATATATTTTCTAACAATATATTTTGTATTGGATGGATATTTATGCCTAAATTAACAAAGAAACTGAAAGCGCTTATAAGCAAAAACAGTTATTAGCAAAGTCACTAATTAGGGTCGTTTTGGCTGCGATGTAAAGGACAATTACTCTTTTAGTTTAAGATTTAGCCATATTAAAAGTCTGCTATTGGGTAAAGCTATTGTGTTAAGCTTATCCTCTTCTGGGAAATTTCACACATAATTGTGAAATCCAAGAACTTTAACTCTTACTGACATGCCATAATGACTGTAATAAACTAAAGACTCTGAGTCCATAGACTTAGAATCTAGTTCAAACAAATAAATGAAATGTATTTAATAAGGCAAGTCCGAACACAACTAAGCAAGATACGGGTTATAAGTTTTCGCCTTTCTAATCAATAAGTACTTATTGAGTGTTAGGTACTTGTCTAGTGACTGACACATAGACCACTGGGCCCAAATCCTAAAGCCTAAAAAGGCAACACCTCCTAGAGTAGGTGTGTCAGATTTAGCAAAGAAAGCAGGGTACCCAGTTAAATCTGAATTTGAGATTAAAACAGGGATTTTTGTTGTTACTATAAATACGTCCCAAAGAGGGAAATATTTGAACAAAAGGAAAAGGAAAGTAAAATAATCCAAGAGAAAACAGTATCCCAGATGAAGCACAGAAGCCACGTGAACAAGACATATATTTAGGAACTAAGGAGAAGCTTAGTTCACCTGGAGGAGAAGGTGCTAGGTCTCAGAAGAGGACACTCACTTAATGTTTGTCTTGTGTATTAGATACTATTGCTAACTGTGTTATACTTAGATCAGATTAACTCTTTTCATCACTTTTGCTAGGTAGGAATCATAACTTTCATTTTACTGATGGAGAAATTGAGCTTTAGAGAGGAAAATCCATGCCCAAGTTTACACAACAAAAATCAATGGGCCAGGCATGGCGGCTGATGCCTGTAATCCCAGCACTTTGGGAGGCTGAGGTAGGCAGATCACCTGAGGTCAGGAGTTTGCGACTAGCCTGGCCAACATGGTGAAACCCTGTCTCTACTAAAAATACAAAAAATTAGTCGGGCATGGTAGTGGGTGCCTGCAATCCCAGCTACTTGGGAGGCTGAGGCAGGAGAATCACTTAAACCCAGGAGGTGGAGGTTGCAGTGAGGAGAATCACCTAAACCTAGGAGGTAGAGGTTGCAGTGAGCCAAGATGGTGCCACTGTACCTCAGCCTGGATGACAAGAGCGAAATTCTGTCTGAAAAAAATAAATAAATAAATGAGGCCAGACACAACCAGCACTATCCAACTCCAAACACAATTCCCTTCTAGTGAGCTATGCTGCCTTACCTATAGATAAATAATTGTTAAGTTTAAGACAAAATTGGATATCCAAGTCATAAACGGTCAGATTCTGGAGGCATTCAAAGTAGAAATAATACATTATTCAATGAGTGATTATTTTTTCCCTAAAAACAGAAATGCATCACCATGTGCCTCCGATGTACATCACTCACCTTGGCTTTCCTACACATCTCCTAGCAAATGCCTTAAGCTCCACCAACAACAAGGAAGCTATTCCACTTAGGTCAGTCGTTCAGAATTCAATTCTCACATTCTCACAGGTGCTAACTTCTAAATCCCTGATCAAACACAACTGTTAATTAAGAATACTCAATATAATTCTCACCTCCAACATGTGTCAACTCCACACTCCCCGATCAAGCCGAAATCTGGTATGATCCCCCCACAATAACTGTTTACATGCTAAGATCGCACTCTCTGCAGTGAGGTAGACAAGTACTACACTTTCTCCATTTGGGGGTAATTGTATTCGCCACTGTGAAATTCACCATAACAGTCTACATGAAGATCAATTTTATGGAAAATATAACAATCACAAAGCCGTGAAAAATAGATTGGGGCAAAACGTATGGCAAGATGAGATTTTGTTGTTTCCTCCATTGCTCTTCTAATATTCCTGATGAAATGTCCATGTCTAAAATAATAGCCAAGGGAGTTTAGAAGCATTGAATTTGATCCAGTTGTGAAAAAATAAGCATACAACTATGGGACTGCCATAGATTTTTGGTTGTTTTTAAAGTTCAAAGAAATAGACAATAAAGCATGAATACAAAATGGCTTTTGAGAAATAGTGACCATTCTGAGAAAACTATTATACGAAAAAAGAACTCTTGACATTAGCTATGTTGGTCTGTTTCAGCTGTTTGACTTGAGTTTGGAGAATTTTATATGTGAGAATGGCATAAGAGGATAATTCACAGGTATTTTTTGATTGACATTTATAAGATACAATGAAAAGAACATAGGATTTAGAGTAAGACAGACTCCAGTTTCAATCCCAGTTCCTTCTGATTTCAAGATGGCTTAATGCTGGTTCAGTTACTCATTCTCTATTGCTTCAGTTTTCTCCTCTGTAACATGGGGAATAAGAAAAGCACAGACAGCAGTACTGGTCGGTAATTCATAAGTGCTAATATCCTGCAGTAACCACCTACATTCAATTCTAGACTAATTTTCTGTTTAACTTGGAGATATATGAGTTATGTTAATATTATAAAGGACTTTAAAATGTGGACTTTAAAGTGAAAAATAAGTTTGAAGTTTGCAGACTCAGTTCACAGCCTCACCCATCTGGAAGGTATTTCTACTATGGTAATAAGTGGTGGGTACATGGTGTTGTCTCCTTCAGCTAAGAACAAGGGCTAGAATCAACAAGAATTCCTGTCTCACTCACTCTCTTTTGCCAGAGTTTGTTCCAAATTGATATGGTTTGGCTGTGTCCCCACGCAAATCTCATCTTGAATTGTAGCTCCCATAATTCCCACGTGTTGTGGGAGGGACCTGGTGGGAGATAACTGAATCATGGGGGCGGTTTCCCCTACACTGTTCTCATGGTAGTGAATAAGTCTCACAAGATCTGATGGTTTTATAAGGAGTTTCCCCTTTCACTTGGCTCTCATTCTTTCCTCATCTGCTGCCATGTAAGACGTGCCTTTCACCTTCAGACATGATTGTGAAGCCTCCCCAGCCACATGGAATTGTGAATCCATTAAACCTCTTTTTCTTTATAAATTACTCGGTCTCAGGTATGTCTTTATCAGCAACATGAAAACGGACTAATACACCAATCTTTTAATTTGACCCTAGAAAACACAGAACTTTTCTTACAAAGAGAGAAGATACTTCAGATCCAAGACACCTTGGCTCTGATGCTTTCTTTCTTGTTCCATATTTGCCTCTTTAGTTTCCATTAATCTTCATGACTCCCCTGAGATGTGCCCTCTCTTCCTCGTATTAGCTATGTGATCCCCGTATTTCCCTATCTTCTAAAAGCCTCAAATTCTTCATTTGTTAAATGAGATAAGACAGTTATGAGGATTCAATAACATTGGCTCATCCTTGGCACTTGTTCAGCATCAGCATAGGTTGGTGAGTTCTTTCTTCTCTCCAATCTTCTCTTCTGTTGTATCACTCCCTCCTATTCTAGCTACGTGTTTCATTTGGAAGCCAAGCTTTTCCACTTTGCTGCTTGATTTCTGACTTACCGATTTGCCCCTAACTTTTCGACCAGTGGCCGCTCTTATGTCTTGGCTGTACATTCACAGCTCATAAAAACCCTGACTGCAGTGCTCTACTGAGTCCTTAGAACCAGATGTCTGCTTCGTCTACTTCCTGTACCAATGCAACCTTCAAGAACCATGGCCTAGGAAAGGATCAGAAGCCCCTTCCCTGGGCAGGGAGAGAAAATATGGAAGGGTTAAACATGTCACACTTTTTTTCAGTTTTCTATTGTCAAATATTTTATTTCAGAAAAGTCACCAGATCTCAAACCTACTACTTGTCACTGAGACAGACAAGTGACCCAGAATTTCTATTCTCCACAGTGATTGATTTAGTGAACTGGCTTATAAAGTGATTCTTCACTTAACTATTTTTTTTAAAACTTTCATTTCTATTCTTCTGGACTTCTGGAATAACGTTTGGTATGCGAGGCTTGACTTGAAAGCTGGCATTTTAGTTTCTGTGTCCCAGAATTATAACTTTGCTGCTCACAAGAAGGGAGGCTCCATCCAATCATTAAAACTTCTGGACTTTGGATGTTTAAAGGGAAAGAATTGTAATGGATCTGTATTGCATGTTTATTCAAGGAAAAATATTCCTTTTTTGCTTCACATGGAGCTCATGCTTGGAAAAAGTAAAAACAAAAGCAAACTACAATTCAATGGTATTGTAGTCTATAAACTTAAGTACATGTTTCCACTCAATTATGTATCAACAGAGAGCTGCTAGTCTGAACTTCTAGTTGGCACATAAAAGACAAAGCTACCAGCCATGGGGCTGTGCTGACAGAGAGGTTGGATGTTCAGAAATCACAGGTGTAGCTCAACCAGAAGAAGACAAAAGGGCAAGGTTGACTCTCTTAAGTCATTACTACGGAATTGATTCAGGAGACCAAATGCCATGGCCTGGAAGAGAACATCTAAGATTCTAAAGTCTAATAAATAAAAGAGCAGAAGGGAATCAAGCAGGAAGTATCTGAGGAAACTGAGATGAGCACTGCAGTGTTTCTAAACTGGACTTTCCTTATCAGTGGGTGCCGGGGATGGGAGAGGTAACTCAGTGATGGAGCACATAGAGAACACGTCACCACATTGAGTGAGACAGACAAAGTGAGTAGAAGAAGGAGGGAAAAGACAGAGAGGGAGGAAGGGATACAGGAAGTGAGGGAGGGAAGGAAGAAATGAAAGAGAAGGAAGGAATGAAGGGAGGAAGGAAGAAATGAAAGACAGGAAAGGAGGAAGAAAGGAAGGAAAGAAGGAAGGAAAGGAGGGAGGAAGACAGGAAAGGAGGCAGAGAAAAAAAGGATAAGAGAGAAGGAAGGAAGGGGGGGGAAGGGAGGGAGGAAAGAAAAATGGAAAGGAAAGAAGAAAGAAAAAGAAGGAAAGAAAGAGAAAGAAAGAAAGAGAGAGAGAAAGAAAGAAAAGAAAGAGAAAAAGAGAAAGGAAGGAAGGAGAAAAGAAAAGAGAAAAGAAGAAAAGAAGAAAGGAAGAAGGAAAGAAGGAAGGGAGAAAGGGAAAAAGGAAGGGAGGAAAATGGAAGAAATGAAGGGATAGAAAGAAAGAAAGGAAATAAATTGATTGTTGAGTCATTTTCTGTGACTTAAATGATGAATGTCTAATTTTTTGTTAGGCTCTTTAAAATACTGAAAGTGGTGTCTACATTGTTAGAGTTTCTTTCTTAAACCCAGAGGCAGAACCGCTGCATTGGATGATTGATGAGGTAATCTTTAGTTGTGTAGAATTCATAAGGTAATCATTAGTTAAGTAGAGTATGATATACTTATATAGTAAAAACTTATTTAACTCACCTGGTGTTAGCCTTCTCTCTCGTGTGTTGCAAAGAAATCCACCCATGTTTGCTAAAGGCAGTATAAAGTACACCTGTAGGTAAAAGCATATGGTTTTCACTAAATCAAAAAAATGAAGAGATCTCTAGGGAAAAGTGAATTACCTAATCTGATAAGTTCGAGGCAGTCATATTATGAAGGGATTTTAAGTTTCAATAAATTAAGCAAAGTAGAAGCCCATGTCGTTTCTATTCCCACATCATCTAAAATTTCAGAAAATAAAGTTGTAATATTTTTGGATGATGGGCAAAATATAGATTAGCAGCTATGTTAATTCAGTTTTGTATGCACTGGAACCCACCGCAAAGGGAGAAGTGCGCATTTTCACAGCAATTAGAATTACATTCCTGCACGAGGGCCATGCGCCTCTGGATTAGATGATGTGTCACCCGATTATAGGATAAAGCAACAGCCTGAGAAGGCAAGCAGTGGAATCTCCTCCATGCACCATCCAATATCACCAGGGCTGGCACTAAATTTTTCATGCATTATTTTTTTCAAGCTGCTGCTTCTTTTTTTTTTTTTTTTTTAAGCTGCTTCTTATGTGTGCACCTCTATTTCATGGCTTCAAAGGAATGTGCAGCATTATTCTCTTTAGCAATGTGGAAGAGGTTGGTACAATAATGTCTCTCCTTTAAAATGTTGTATTTGACTATTATAAGACATTTATTCATCATTACAGGAGACAAATTTTGAGCCCTTTGAAATTTATCTTCATGAGAAAGTTCTGAAATGATGCATTGGGAATATATTTGCATCCTTAGTAATAAGACATTTGGAAGTATATAACACCCAAAGAATCACTATCTCAGGTGTGAGAATGAAGTCCAAAGCTAGGAGGATGGTTAGGCAGGTGACAAATCCAAGGTGAAAAGGGCAGAATCTCCTCCATGATGAGAAAAAGACCTAAGACTGGTCTTAAATTTCAGTCACTGGGCTGGGTAAGAAATGTGGAGAGGGGCGAATATTTAGGGTATGGGTTAAATTAATGATAACAAGTTCAAATTCTGATGAGCCAGTCTCAGAAATCAAGAACTGAATCCAGAACTAAGGCTCTCCTGTGGCCTGGGCTTCAGAAACAGTGCCCTAGTAGCCAGGAGAAAGATGTCCTTGAAGAGACACATTGGCCTTGTTCAAACAATGGGCCTTGCTATTACTAGTGTTGACACTGTAGATGTTTGAGGTGAGGGATGCAGGAGTATGGCTCCAGGTTGAGAAGAGTCAGGAAAGGAAGCAAGGAGTTAATTAAGTGGAAGGGAAACAAAGAAGAAAATCTACTAGAACCTGGGTCTGTTCAAACATCGAGGCCTTTCTGAAATTTGCTTCCATCTGCTCACACCGGCATGACAGATGGGCAGCTTGAGGGTCTGATACTCACACACCCAGGCCCACAGCGAGCCCAGATCCTTTTCCAACTGACTCCACTTAAGTGCATTTTCCTTCCTAGACTTAATCTTTTCCTACATCTGTTCTCTCTAAAATATTAATTCAAGGCTGGGCATAGTGGCTCACAGCTGCAATCCTGGCACTTTGGGAGGCCTAGGCAGGAGAATCACTTGGGCCCAAGAGTTTGAGACCAGCCTGGGCAACATAGCGAGACCCCATCTTTAAAAAAAATTAGCTGGGCATGGTGGCATGTGCCTGTAGTTCAAGCTACTCAAGAGATTGGGGCAGGAGGATCACTTGAGCCCAAGAGGCTGAGGCTGCAGTGAGCCATGATTGCACCACTGCACTGCAGCCTGGGCAACAGAGCGAGAACCTGTCCCAAAAATAAGATAATAAAATAAAGTAAAATCCTTATTCTAGGGCAAAGAGTGTAACATATAAATGACTATTTCTGGTTTTGTCACTGGTTCTCCCAATTCTGCGTCCTGTTTAAGTTTTGGTATCCAGAAGTTTTTCCTGACTGCTGCCCTAAGACCTTCTTACCATCTGGAGCCATTCTCTCCTACCTCATTCCCAGTGGAAAGTGAGGTTAGGTATTCAGCACTCTATATACAATGTCCCTAATGCATATTACACAACGTTTAATGACTTACCAATTGCCTTATGTTCCTACATGTTTGTAAATACATCAGCTGCTGAAGACAGGAGGAAATGGTAAAATTGGCCTGCAAGAAACTCTGGAAGAGTTTTTAGTGGATTGTCCTTTGAATGGTATCTGTGAAGTTTCTCTTAATGAGCTGAATTGGTTTCATTATTTGTAATTGAGCTGCAGGTAACTCCTTTAAAGGGCAGATTATTCCCCCAGAGATGTGAGCAGAATGCTCCTGGCCTGCCTGTGAGGCTCTGGAATGCCCTGTGGGTCTCTCTGGTCCTGACTTGGAGCACTTAAGGCTGATGCGTCTGGAGCTCACAGTCTTGCATTTGCAGACAATACATTTTCCTTCTTTCTTCCAAACCTCATGCTTTCCTATTACTTACCTCATTGTCATCCGCTAACCTGGAAGTACTTCAGAAAGTCAAAGTTCTCTTCCCTTTCCTCTTTTTCTACACTCTTGTTATATTGTTATTGTTTAGCTTTTTTTATTCCAAAATGCTTGGGAGCAATGCTTAACACCAATTGCATGGACTCCTCTCTGACAATCTCTGCAGAAAACTCTCCAGATTACAAACTGACTCTCAAGCACCTCCGTGTACTTGGAATATCTAAAGGAGGAATATGCATATGCTATACTTATATACTTACCACACAAACACACAAGCCTGAATCTGAGGAGTTCAGTATGTTTCACAGAAAAACAAAACAGTCTTCAGCAAAGAACTTGGATAATCAAACTCTGTATTAGTTTGGTGAAAAGTAGTTGCATTTTTTGCCATTAAAACTAATGACCAAAACCACAATTTCTTTTGCACCAACCTGATAGAACTTAAATGCTATTGATTTAGTCACATTTCCTGAAGCATGACTCGTAAATGAAGATATTTGAAAGGGCAGCATTGTTCACGGGGTGGAAATCTGGCCTGAGAACAAAAGAGATTATTTCTAAGATGATTCAATCTCTGGAGGAATTTAGAGGAGTCGTTTGACTTATTGGAGACTCAGTCTCCACATTTTAAATCAAGACGCTGGGAGCTACAGGCATTCTGAGATGATGTCTGGCTCAAAAATCCATCTTCTAAATTCAAATACTTTACATTGAATGATTTCATTGCAATCTATATTAATGTAACTGTCCAGAAATTGGGGTAATCTCACTATTTTGTATTTTTTTAAAAATAAATGTTTTGATCTACAGAAAAAAATCACAGTCCCTGTAGAGAGCTCAGTGAGTGCTGTTAAATCTCACTCTCAAGTTCTCCTAGTAAAGATCTTATTTAGTATAGTATAGCCTTTTACAATTGAAAAACAATATTAATACATTCTTATTAACTAAAATCAATGTTCTTTTAGATTTCTCTAGTTTTCGCTTAATGTCTTTTTTTTTTGTTCCAGGTTTGCAGCCCAAAACCACATTCCACTTAGTCACCGTGTTTCCTTAGGCACTTCTGGGCTGTGACAGCTTCTCAGGTTTTCCTTGTTTTTTATTACTTTATAGGTTTGAAGAGTACTGGCCAGGTATTTTGTAGAATGTCCTTGGGATTTGTCTGATGTTTATCTCATGATTAGATTGGGCTGTGGGTTTGAAAAAGGAAGACCACAGAGATAAAGTGTCATTGTTATCACCTTATATCAAGTGCATATACCATCAAAATGACTTATAATTGTTGATGTCACTCTTCATCACCTGGCTGAGGCAGTGTTTGTCAAGCTTCCCCTTTTTCCGGCTGTACTCTTTGAAAGGAAGCCAATATGCTCAGCTCACATCTAGGTGATGGGACTCTGGACTGCACCTCCTTGGAGGTAGAGCATATACGTTGTTTGGATTTTTTTCTCTTTTTTTTGCATAAGAAAATTGTTTCTCATTCTTACTTATTTCTTTATTCAATAATATATTTACATCAGTATGGACTCATGGGTATTTGCCCTATACTTTAACTTATAATCAAATCTGTCTTTATTATTTTATTCCTCAAATTGTCCCAGCTTTGGCCATTAGGAGCTTGTTGCTTGGCTATGTTAACTTGTCACATCTACATAACTGTGTGTGTGTTTCTGATTTTGTGTTGTTTTGTCCTAGTTCATTTGTGCTGCTATAACAGAATATCACAGATTGGGTAATTTATAAATAGTAAGCACGTATTTCGTTATAGTTCTGATGGCTGCTAAGTTCAAGATCAAAGTGCTGACAGGTTTGACTATCTCATGAGGGATTTTTCCAGGAGAGTGGAATGTCTTGTCCTCACACGGCAGAATAGCTGAAGAGCAAGCTAGTTGAATGGGGAGTGAAGCATATTTTACCAGTGCCTTAATCTCATTAAGAATGGTGTGGCCCTCATGGCCTAATCACCTCTTAGAGGTCCCACCTTTTAATAGTGTCACACTGACAACAACTGAATTTTGGAGGGGGCATGTTTAAATTATCATACTTACTTTCTGACATTATAAGATGGTCCAGGCTCATCTTACATATTTTCTGCTCTAGTCCTGGAAACATCCATTGATCCAAAGAATTCTGGTTTTTTGTTTGTTTGCTTTTCGTTTTTTGGGTTTTTTTTTTTTGCATTGGAGAATAATATTAAAAACCAAAGATATGGCTACTAGGTGTGTTTGTTGCAACTAAGACGTCATTGCTTCCAGGCTTTCCATAAATATGAATAAAAATGCTTTTATGTTACTGCATGTGCTTTAGTCTGTTCTCTATGGTCATGACAGGATATGCCAGACTAGGTAATGTATTAAAAAAGAGATTTATTTTTTACAGTTCTGGAGGCTGGGAAGTCCAAAAGTATGGCACCAGTATCTGGTGAGGGTCTTCTAGAATGCTGTGTCATAACATGGCACAGGGAATCCCATGGCAAGAGGGCAAGAGTGTGCATGTCAGCTCATGTCTCTCTTCCATTTTTTTATAAACCCACCTTTCTTATCATAGGGTCTCCACCCTGATGACATTATCTATTTCTAATTAACTCCCAAATGTCTCACCTCCAATCAACATATACATTTGGGAATTAAGTTTTTAACACATTAAGTTTTGGGGACACATTCAAACCATGGTAGTCTGTATCTTTCTTAAGCTAAAATGAGTTCATACTGATGTGTACAACGTTAATTCATTACTGTATTGATTATTCTGGCCTCCTCTCTCTTGGTTATCTGTAAATTTTCATCCCACCATCCATTTACTTTATTGTTCGATTCCGACATACTGTTGTAGCAGTATCAGAATTGCTAAAATGTAAATCCGTGGGAAACAACTTTATCATCCATGGTATAGTGCTTATGTGCAGTTTTGTTTGTCTTTAGTCTTACGTACCTACAGTGCTCATTTCCCAAGTTACCGGAGCCAGGACCTTATCCCTCAACCTCTTCAGTGAACTTGTTTCATGTATTTGTAATACA
This sequence comes from Pongo pygmaeus, assembly GCF_028885625.2. Taxonomy (NCBI): domain Eukaryota; kingdom Metazoa; phylum Chordata; class Mammalia; order Primates; family Hominidae; genus Pongo; species Pongo pygmaeus. The sequence goes on from NC_072385.2 coordinate 129,052,680, forward strand.
GTTCATTCATTTTGTTACATTCTGAATTCCATTGTGGGATCCCCTGACCTCATAAATGGTTTATCAGTTTTGCATACACTAAGGTTCACTCTTGGTGCTATGAAGTTTCATGCATTTTAACAAGAGCATAATGTCATGAATCTATCATTCAGTATCGTGCAAAATAGTTTTACTATCTAAAAATTCTCCTGTGTTTCACCTATTTAACCATTTCCACTCTTCCAAAAACCCCTGGAAGGCACTGATCTTTTTTTTTGTCTTTACCATGCTCTAGTTCTGCCTTTTCCAGAATGTCACATAATTGGAATTATATAGCATAAAGCCCCTTCAGATTAGCTTTTTTCCCTTAGCAATACACATTTAAGGCTCACTCATGTTTTTTCTTTTGCTTGATGTCTCAATTTTTCCATTGCTAGATAATATTCAGCATATAGATTTGCCATAGTTTTTTTACCCATTCACCTATTGAAGGACATCTTGGTTGCTTTCAGTATTTTGTGATTATAAATAAAGCTGCTATAAATATTCAGGTACAGGCATTTCGTTGGCACAAAGTTTCAAATCGATTTGGATAAATAGCTAGAAATGTGATTGCTGTATCATATGTTAAGACTATGTTTAGTTTTGTTAAAAATTTCCAAACTGTCTATTAAAGCAGCTGTAACATTTACCATTTCAATCAGCAATGAGTGAGAGTTCCTGTTTCTCTGCATATTCTCCAACAACTGGCATCATCAGTATTTTGAATTTTAGACATTCTAACAGGTTTGTAGTGGTATGACGAAAAACCTATTAGATGACATTGTTATTTTAATTTTTAATTTCATAATGTCAAATGATGTTGAACATATTTTTAAATGTTTATTTGCTGTCTTTATATCTTCCTTAGTGATATGTTGATTCATATATTTTGAACATATTTAAAAGATTTTTTATTTTATTATTCTTATTTTAAGTGTTCTTCATGTTTTTTAGATATAATCCTTTATCAGATATGTGTTTTGGAAACATTTGTCTCAGCCTATGTCTTATCTTTTGATTCTCTTCACAGTGTCTTTCATAGACAAGAAATTAAAATTATTTTTAATTTTAAAATACACCCATTTAATTTTTTCCCTTTTATGAATTACTCTTCTGGATTTGTATCTTAAAAAAATTACCGACTCAATGTAACATAGATTTTTCTCCTATGTTTTTCTCTAGACATTTTGCAGTTTTGTTTTGTACATTTTGGCAGATAATTATGATGATGATGATTTTATATAGACATTTAGTTGTTTCCGTACTGTTTACTTAAAAGACAACCCTTTCTTTATTAAATTGCCATTGTTATTTGCCAAAAATTAGTAACTATATTTATGACATTCTATTTCCGCACTCTATTATTTTCTATCAATCTATGTTTTTGTTTGTTTGTTTTCCAACACCATGCTGTCTTGATTACTGTAGTGTTATGTCTTGACATCAGGTTGTATCATTCTTTCAACTTTGTTCTTCTTGAATGTTTTTAGATATTTTGGGTCTTTTATCACATAAGCTTTAGACTCAATTTGTAAATATCTACAAAATAGCTTGCTGGAATTTTAATTGCAATTACATTGAATCTAAAAATCAGGATGGCAAAAATGGACTTTTAAACAATATTGAGTTTTTCAATCCATAAACACAGAATATGTCTCCTTTTATTCATGTTTGATTATTTTTGGTTTCTTACATATATAATCTGTACTTAATTTCACATTCCCATTGTTAATTTTTCATATGTTGAAAAGTGATAAACCCTATATTAACCTAGTGTCTTACACCCTTGCTAGAATCACTTATTAATTCCAGAAGTTTATATTTCAATTATTTGGGATTTCTATATGACAGTCATGTCAGTTGTGAATATACACAATTTTATTTATGTATTACCAATCTATATATCTTTTATTTCCTTTATCTCTAGGACTTCCAATTCAATGTTGAGTGGGAATGATGAGCGGAGGCAACATGGATATTTTTGACTTGTACCTGATCTTAGGAGTAAAGTACTCAACTTGTCACCATTAAGTATGTTAGTTATAGGCTTTTTGTAGATATTCTTCAAGAATTTAAGCTTGCTTTATACCTATTTTTCTGAAAAAAAGTTAATGTAGATGGGTGTAGCATTATACCAAATGCTTTTCCTGAATTTTTGCATTAATTTATATAATTACATATTTTTTGTTTGGTCTGTTAATATGCTAGATTACATGAGTTGATTTTTGAATGTTAAACTAGCTTTGCATACCTAGTATACACACCACTTGAGGAAGGTATACATTATTTTTACACATTTTTAGGTTCAATTTGCGAATATATTTTGAGGACATTTTGCATATAAGCTCATGGAATATATTGGCCTGTAGTTGACCTTTCTTGTAATGTTTTCGTTTGGTTTTGGTATTAAGGTAATGCTCCTTTTATAGAGGGAGTTAAGAAGTATTTCCTCTGCTTCTGTTGCTAAGGGAGTACATGAAAAAGAATCATCTATAATGTTCAATAAATCTAGAAAGAGCAAATGAGAAATATTATATTTCCTAAGTTATCTTTTCTTTACATTTTAGTTTCGGAAGTTTCTATTGACTTATCTTCAAACTCTTCAGTACTAGATTTTTTTCCCTGAGATGAATCCAATTTGCTGAGGACCCTATAGGTGCTGTTCTTCCTTTTAGTTATGATGTTTTTATTTCTAGTATTTTTTTATTCTTTCTTAGAATTTCCATTTATCTGCTTATATCACCCATCTCTTCTTGCATGTTGTCCACTTTTTAAATTAGAATCCTTAGTACATGAGTTATTTTAAATTCCCTGTGTGACAATTTGAAAATCTCAGTCAACTTTTGTAGCTTGCTTTGTCTTTTCAGACTGTTTTTTCTTGCATTTTACCAGGGCTTGTATCTTGCTGTGATTGTTGTTCAAAGGCAGATGTGATATATCAGGTAGTAATAGAAACTGAGGTAAACACCTTTTATTTACGTACTTATTTTAATTATTTTTTAAGAGATGAAGATCTCCCTATGTTGCCCAGGCTGGTCTTGAACTCCTGGCCTCAAACAATCCTCTTGCCTCAGCCTCTCTAGTAGTTGGAATTACAGGCAGGAATCAAAATGTTGGGCTAAATAGGTTTTTAGTGTGAGGTTTTATGTTAATCTGGCTAGGAGTAAGGCTGTATTTAATGTTTGTTTTATCTGTAGGTGCCAGAGGGTCCAAATTCCTTTAGTGCCCTTGTTTTCATCTCTTTTGTTGAAACTGAGCTTCCCCTAAGACCTCCTCCTTAAACAGTCTGTGACTTTTAGTTCTTTGAACTGTAATCCACTGTTATCATACTGGAGCCCTGTTGCTGCCATGGTAAGGTTCCAGGAAGGGGAAATGTTCTATAATCACAGAATCTCTAATCTTATGAGTAAATCTCAAGCTTTTAGTGCACCTGAGTCCTTGGACTGTGACCTTCACAAGTGTTTCTTAGGTTTCATTTCCCCAGTGTTTGGCAACACAGTGAGCCCAAAGAGATCTGGAGTGAAGAAATGCCCTTCCCTGAGTGGACTAAGGCTCTGGGATAGTTTTTGCTTGGGTGGTTGGCCTTTGTTATGGAGAATACTCTGTATTTCGCAAATTGTGCTTTTCCCCCTAGAGAGGGGCAGGCTCTTCCTGGGACCTTTGTCAAGAGAAACCAGTGCAGTGCCTGTAGGTAAAACCCATGCAAAGTGAGGGATCCCCTAAAACCACAACTCCCCCTGCTCTCATATCTCAACCTCCTGCTTTGACACACGTAGCCTCCAGCAATTCATTAAAATAACCAGTTAGAGTTTGTACCAGTTTATGGCTCCAACAACTGCTGCTCCAGGTAAATTAAGCTCAGCTGTGATTCTCTGTATTTACTTTTCTTTTGAGAGTTCAGGATGGTGATTTGCAACCTCAATTCTCTGAAGAATACAAAAAAAGTTGATTTTTCAGTTTGTTCAGCATTTTTCTTTATTATTGTAAGGAGGAGAGTACTGACTTCCAATCTCTTTACATGTGAGAACTGTGATGGGAATGTCTTATTCTTTTCTAAGTGCTTTATCATTTCCCTGTGCTTTTCAGCAAGAAGTTTTTATTAAAAATTTATTTAAAAATAAAAAATAAAAATAATTGTGTCAATAAAACATTAAGTAATAACTTGAAAACCATTTTCATTGTCAGTGGCATTAGTTTAATGTACATTTACAAATAATTGTAAATGGTGGCTTTGCTAAATCCCAAGCTGTCTTTTAAGAAGGTACGTTTTATGACAACCATCTTGCCTGAAAACGTAAAGGATTTAGTGATAAGACAGGGAGATAAAACTACAAAATGGGTTATTTCCATCTCTCTACTAAATGCATGCTTCTAAGATTTGAGGATCAACTGTGTGCCAGGAGCTGACTAAATGTTTTTTTTGTGTGTGTTGTTTTCTTTTCTTTTTCTTTTTTTTTTTTTGAGATGGAATCTCTCGCTCTGTCACCCAGGCTGGAGTGCAGGGGCACGATCTTGGCTCATTGCAACCTCTGCCTCCCAGGTTCAAGCAATTCTCCTGTTTCAGCCTCCCTAGTAGCTGGGACTACAGGCTTGCTCCACGGCTGATTTCAACCCACAACCTGATGCTGCCCTTTCCTTTTTGCAGCTTCAACATTGCAGCTAAGCAACATTCCTTCCTTGTAAGAGAACAGGACCATGAAGTGTATCTGTTCAGTTTACGGAGGCTGTGCATTGAGTGTTTTCATGCCGTCTGCTTCACCTTTTGATGTATAGCAGCCTAACTGAAATATAAGGAAATGTTATGTCTCCACCCCAAAGTGAACATAGACGTATGTAACATACATGTTAGCTTAGTATGCATGTGTGCAGCACATTTGTGGCTATTCATAGCTCCTCCTATAACCTGTTGAATATGTATACTTAGCCAACCCATGCAGCACAAATTCCTGTCTTATCCTTTCCTCCCTCAAAACACCTGCTTCTCATTTTCAGCCACAAGCTATGCTTCTTGCCTGCAGGTTGCTCTACCCGACTTTAGAATTAAAGCTCTCTTTTCTAAATGTACAGATTTTGTGACTTTTTCTGGTGACAATAACAAGAACTAGAAAGAAATGTATCCTTTAGGGTTTCATATGCCAGGCAACTGAGTTTGGAAGGGATTGACACAGCTTTGTTTAATTGTATCAAATTTTATTTTTAGAAACCTGTACTCTTCCAAATACAGATCCAAATCTGAGGCTTAAGAAAAAAAAAGCAAAATATTCACACTTAACACTATAAATTTTCAGAAGGAATTTGTATATAAGCACAGGACTATACAATCAGATATTGATGGACTGAGTATTGATCAATTCTTACTGATATTTCTTATTCTTTGTATTACATCGTATTGAATGCAGGTGTATTTAATAGAATCTTCCTTATTTAAGAGGCAACAGGATACCTTATCATAATTCAGTTGACTGATGTATTGAGAATTTTAATATTATTCTATTTGTTAATATTCCAAACATGAATCAAAAGGTCTATTACTCTCAGATTAAGATATTTGGATAATTAATGTTCAGATATATGTTTATGAAGTATTGAGCTTTTGAAGAGGAACGTGGGTAATTATCACTATTAATTTTGCTCTAAATTATATTTCAACTTGTACAATTGTTATAAGCACAGGTTCTGGCAAATATAAACTCTTTAAGGAAAACATATTTAAAGTATCACATTTTCTTTGGCTAATAAAATTATTGTCAGTCAGTCACAAACATTTTTGATATGTTGATTTAAAAAGATACACTAAAATATCTGGTATAATAGTGTTTTTTTTAAATGAGGAAATAAATGATTACAGAAAAGAATAAAATGCAGAAATACTCTAAGATGAATATCTAATTACTCCAAAATTTCACTGCTCTGATTTCTAATTTCTGCTATAAACACCCACACAGGAATGTTGGTAAAGTCTTAGTAAAAAGAAAAATAAAACTAATATCTATTCCTAATGTTGTATATTAAACCCTAATATTGTTGTCTACTCTTTCACTGAGCAATGTACTCATCTTTTAATGCCCTGGCATCTATAACTTCAGCCACAAATTTCTTATTTTAAAATGGCTTTATAGTCTTAAGGCTGAGGCTATATTTGAAATGAACAGAAGTATAGAGATTGAAATTCCGCAGTGCAATTTTATAACTTTACAAATAAAGATGTTATTTGAGATACTGAGAATTTTAATATTCTCTGAGGCTTAAGAAAAAGAAATAAAGCAAAATATTTACACACTATTAATTTTCAGAAGGAACTTATATATAAACACAGGACTATACATTTAGATATTGATGGACTGACTAGTAATCAATTCTTACTGATATTTCTTATTCTTTGTTTTAAATTGTATTGAATGCAGGTATATTTAATAGAATCTTCCTTATTTAAAAGGCATCAAGGTTAAGCTAAGCTTTATGGCTAAGGGCACAGCCTAAGACTAGAGGAATATTGTCTGAGGCCAAGCTGTTTTCCACCTCTTAACAGATACGTAATCTTTGCTGAACTTCACTGAACGTTTGTTTTCTCATCTGTAAAACTGAGAATAAAAAGCTAACTTCTAGAGCTGCTGTAAATATTACCCTGAGAAAAATAATTAAACCAGTAATGAAAACGTCTCAACACAGCACATGCCCCTCTTTGCAAGTTCAATATGAGTTATTCTTATTATTACTATTCAGTTAGTGACACGGAAACCCATGAGTGTTTGGTGCTTCTGTTGCAGTGGTTTTCAAATGGGGTTGATCTTATACCTCAGAGGACATCTGGCAATGCCTGGAGACATTTTTGGCTGTCACAACCGGGAGAATAGGGTGCTACTGGCATCTAGTGGGTAGAGGCCGGGGGTGCTGATAAACGTCCTGCAATGCACAGGACCAACAAATAATTCTCAGGTCTATACTGGCGATAATGATGAGGCTGAGACACCCTGCTCTTTGGCACTAAGCTTCATTACCTTAAGAATAAATGTTATCTCTTAATAATCTTTAAGTTCTTACTATTGATCACAAGGTATAGGCTTCTTAAGGAAACACATTTCATTCTTTTCTGTAATCATTTATTTCCTCATTTAAAAAACACTCTTTATTAAACCAGGCATCATGACGCATGCTGGAGGTTCAAAGATCAAATAAATGAAGTTTGCCCTTCGTAAGATCATAGAACATTAATTTATAGAGGGAAACACATAATTGCCCCGCACTGAGATGCACAAATCATGATGACAGAGATGTTGCTTATGATGATGGCAGGAGTAGGGGTACTTAAAGATGTTGCCGGAGAGATGGGATGGAGCGTGTCATGCATGGTCTGTTCCCACTAAAACATCTGTGCACTTCACCTTCTAAACCAGGGCACAGGGCTGAAAGGTTTGAAGCAGGAGATACCATGACTCAATGTGTGCTTTATAAAGCTTTTCTAGTGTTAGTATAGACAAGAGATGAAAAATGTAAAAGAAGAAATATACAAACCAAACAGGATAAAATTTAAAAGTGCAAACTAGAGATTGTGAAATTCCAAGTTTGGCCAGTGACGGGTTCAAGGGGAGAAAGTTGTGAATAGGGTTTTGCACGAATACTTGATGAATGAGTAGCTGAGGGAGAGAAGGAAGGAGTCCTGTAAGAAACCTAGATTGCTATGTCAGAGACTGGACTGATCCAGACTGGACTGATACATGTGGAAAGAAAAAGGTGGGGAGAAAGGATAATGGGTTTAGTCTGGACATTCTGAGCTGTGGGGCTGATGTTTACAGAATTTGGGAGAGGGATTGCTTGAAGCAAAAAGAATAAAAGTCACCAAAATACATATTTAGTTATTGGGATTAGGGGGTGGGCATGGTGGCTCACGCCTGTAATCCCAGCACTTTGGAAGGTTGAGGCGGGCGGATCACCTGAAGTCAGGAGTTCGAGACCTTGCTGGGCAACATGGTGAAACCTCATCTCTACTAAAAATACAAAAATATTAACCAGGCATGGTAGCGGGCTCCTGTAATCCCAGCTTCTTGGAAGCCTGAGGCAGGAGAATAACTTGAACCGGGGAGGTGAAGGTTGCAGTGAACCGAGACTGCACCACTGCACTCCAGCCTGGGAAACAAGAAAGAAACTCCATCTCAAATACATACATATATATGTGTGTGTGTGTGTGTGTATATATATGTATATATATGTGTATATATGTATATATATGTGTATATATGTATATATGTGTATATATGTATATATGTGTATATATATACAAACACACACATATATGTGTATATATGTATATATATGTATATATGTGTATATATGTGTATATATGTGTATATATGTATATATGTGTATATATGTGTATATATGTGTATATATGTGTATATATGTATATATGTATATATGTGTATATATATGTATATATATGTGTATATATGTATATATATGTGTATATATATGTATATATATGTGTATATATATGTATATATATGTGTATATATATATATACATACATATATACGTATATAATTTTGACTGGAAAGCCAATGCAATAAAAAATTGAGTCTCAGTGGGTTTTTGTCAACTCACTTTGGGGTGTGATGGTGGTAGAAATGTGGATGTCCTTCAGGTTTTATATGGATCCAGAACCACATGTGAGAAAAGCCTGGGTTGGATATGGATTGGGTGAATATCAGCACCCAGGAGAAAGTGGCAGCAGGGGAGGAGGCTAGCAGAATGCTTTTTTGTTTGTTTTTAAATTATCTGAGCCCATTCCAAATGTCACAGGTAAATATGAATACATAACTCATTAATTGTTAGTAATAAATGAGTTTGTAAGGATGTATTTTTAGTAACATTAGCATCTCTATTATACTGTTGTGCCCTGAATTCACAATTCACAGGTATACTTTCCATCTTTTTCATGTAATTATATCAAGTATGGTATTGCATACAATTATTGTTCATTACATATTTATTGATAAAAACTAAATTAATAATTTTACAAAGGAGAATTTCTCAAGTCATATTTGACTGATTTGGCTCAAGTTTAAAGTACATATATACATATATGGACAATATATACTCATAAAATACATATACATGCATTTATATGTATATGTATTTACACACCCATAATACTTGCAGTACACAAACACAGGCACACAGACCTGTTTTTTTGAGATAATTTTAAATTCAAAAGAATGCATAATTGGTCAAGTATTGTCAAATGAAATCATGCTTATTTTAAAGTGAAAGATATAAAGAAATAACTGTGCAGATTATACGTCCTTATACATATGCAATTATACAAACTGAGAGAGAAAAAATTTAGTAAACCTTTAGTCCCAATCAGTCCATTGAGAAACGTTAATTTAAGGAAAGAAATAGAAGATAATTTGCTCATTTCCTTTTAGGTCCCTGGAGGAGAGGCTGGGTCTGCCTGGAGACTGCACTGCAGAGAGTAATGTCTGTCTCCTGGACCACCTAGCGATGCTCTAAAATCTCAAGGAGACCCTGCTGGTATTTACTTCATGCAAGACTAGCTCCAGAAAACCCACGCAGCATGATGCTTCCAGGAGAGTGTTTGAGACAGAAGAGTCTTCTCAATGTGCCTGAAAGCTGAGAACAACTGTGCATATTTGTGTGTCCAGAACACTTAGAAATAGCATGTTAGCATATGATAAAATAGTAACTCATGGCGATTTAACATTTGACCAAAAGCTTTTCAATGGAAAAATCTTTAAAACTTTTTTGGCGGCAGTTGATTCTTTGGGCAACGTTGTGCCTTCTGAAGTCCTTCAGTGTTGTTAATCTCCCCGTTTCCAGTGCAAGAACTGAGGGTCAAAGATGAGGCTTCCCTGATGGAAAGCACTGGAGCCGGCCCGCCAGCCTGCATCTCCAGCTCTGAAACTGAGATTGTGTCAGCCTCACCTTACTTCAGGAAACTGCATTCGCTCAAATTCTGAAATTCACTTCATTGCAAAAGCCACGTAAAGAGGCTAATAGAATGTGGGCCTGGGTCATGCTAAAGCTGTGTCCTCTCTCCTTCCTCCTTCAGGGGCTTGTTCTGTGTAACTGGCTGAGGCAGGCCCCACAGAGACTCCTTTGGCCGTCCCTCTACACTCTGCTATCTGCTATTCAGGTAGCTATGTGCCTACTTAACAAGTGATTGTTTTGTTTTCATGCGTGTGACATCTGCTCGGTAGTACTGATAATGCCATTGCTTCTCAGCCTGGAGCATCTCTCGCTCTCGCGGGCTGTTCATATTCACATCGCCAGACCTGCAGGAGTAGCCTCGGGTCTCCTGAGGCTTCGATGGACTCAGGCCCTGCTCACTGCCCATGATGAGAAAACTCCAGAAAGTGGACAGCAAAACAGGGCAAGGCAAAAGGCAAAAGGCAAATACCTATTTTCCAATAATCATTTGGAAAATGTCATAGTTTGGGATGTGAAGCCCAGAGAATAAGATTTTGGGCTGACTCTGCTATTTGGTGCCCATATTCCCGGGCCAAGTCCTGTCATTCCCCTGAGCTTCGGTTTTCTTACCTGTAGAAAGGAGACAGTAACACTTTGTCTTGCTTCCCTCAAAGGCTCATGAAGAGGGATGGTTGGGATCCTGGAGAGTTAGAAGGGGCTCCATGTTCATAAACCTGGATGAGCTAAACCAACTTGAGCCCTGTCACTGCTGTCGGGAAAGGAAGGTGCGCTCTGGAGCTAGACCCCATGGCTTCCTCTCTGCTCAGACACCTGGGCAAGCAAGTCATGGAGTTTCACTGTGCCTCAGTTTCCCTGTGGGGGAACTCCCTGTGGGAGAGCACTTTTGCTTGTCTGACATTCCTGCTGTGGAATTTATCAAGGTTGGAAATGTAAAGTCTTTACATCCAGGGCTGGCACAGAGTGAGCTTTCAGGATTAATTAGCGTGAGTTTGATTCAGAGCAGGCTGCAACTGAAAATGAGAATTTTCTTCCCTTGGATCCAATTTGAATTTTACTTGAAGAGATCACAACACCGAACACAAATGAGTCTTTCACTGCTTCTTCTCCCCAGGACTCTGCGTGCCTGTTCTGAAGCTCAAGCTTGCCTGGTTTCAGTGCCCCTTGAAATATGAAGGAAGCTCTGTGTTGAGACACTTGGTTCTCAGGTGAAGGTCTAAGAAGAAAGGAGGGTTTTTACTCCCCAGAAACTCACATTCTTTGGAGGAAATTGGAGAAAGATGCTTAGGACGCCCCAGGAACATTTCCACATTTTTAAGGTCAAGTAACAGAAGTTAAAAAGGAAGTAGATAGACACCATTGTTTTTTGACCTTTCCTGACATGGCATATCGGTCTAACATACATCTCTTTACAAAAGTGGAGTAGTTATTTGCAGCGGAGATTTAACAACCCTCAATCTTTATTGACTTATATCTTTTCTTGTGCAGCAGACTATAACCTTGTCTACCTACGCAAGTTACCTGTTTATTAAAAAAAACAAACAAAAACTCAGATTTGGGGGTTTAGGACAAAACAGGTGGGCCTCAAATCTATTTACAAATTAAAAGATGATATTGATTTAAAGCTCCAGATTTTCACTCTCACACTCAGAGCTTGATAACAGTCTTCTAAAATTGTACCCTACTCATGCTTTCTTTGCTAAGGTTAATAATTAACAAGTCAACCAAAGGGGGCACCTATACCCGAAAGGTCACTGGACAGTGACAAGACAGGAAAAGCTGCCCCCCATACAAGCTGTCTTATACCTGTGACTCCTGGCTGGGCACAGTGGCTCACACCTGGAATCCCAGCACTTTGGGAAGCTGAGGCGGGCAGATCACTTGAGGTCAGGAGTTCCAGACCAGCCTGGCCAACATGGTGAAACCCTGTCTCTACTTAAAATACAAAAATTAGCCAGGCATGGTGGCAGGTGCCTGTAATCCCAGCTACTTGGGAGGCTGAGGCAGGAGAATCACTTGAATCCAGGAGATGGAGGCTGCAGTGAATAGAGACAGACTTTGTCCACAATAAAAAAAAAAGAAAGAAAGAAAGAAAGAAAGACCTGCAACTCCAGCTGCGAAACTCCCTCATGATTCTCTTTGGTTCGCTTTGATTTGCTTATATGATCTTAGCCTGGTGTGCATGTAGACCTGATGATTGTGAGTGTCTGTGTACATCTTCCCATGAGGAAAATGAATACTCTACTTTTCCTGTGGTTACAAAGATCTGCTCAAGCAAGTTAACACAATTAATTATGCAATGTGAAAATTTCTATCCCATAATTCTTATTTATTAGCACACAAGGTTTTACACAATTTTGGAAATATTTTGGAGGAAAATATTATACAATTGCATTGTAAGATATAGAATAAATATGTATTAAACACCCACTATATATTTGTGTAGACACATTTTTTTTTTTGAGACCGAGTGTCCCTCTGTCGCCCAGGCTGGAGTGCAGTGGCATGATCTTGGCTCACTGCAACTTCCGCCTCCCAGGTTCATGCCATTCTTCTGCCTCAGCCTCCCAAGTAGCTGAGACTACAGGCCCCCGCCACCATGCCCAGCTAATTCTTCTTGTATTTTTAGTAGAGATGGGGTTTCACCGTGTTAGCCAGGATGGTCTCGATCTCCTGACCTCCTGATCCGCCTTGGCCTCCCAAAGTGCTGGGATTACAGGCGTGAGCCACCATGCCCAGCCTGTGTATCCACGTTTTTATTTATGTACAGACACATATACACATTCTAATTTTACCTGCTTTTAGTTTTTGTAATTTATTTACAATTGTTTATGCATTGAAGAAAAGTCATATATATTTGAGAATATTTAAATTCATCAAGATTATTAAATTAATATAAATACATTTGAATAGCATATTATCTTTTGCTGATATATATATGCCTATTTTACAATTTATATTGTATATACATGAACAAGTTCTATAAGAACACAATTATGTGCATTCACACATCATTTGTTCAAAAGCTCAGGAGAATGTTATCTATCAGATAAGTGAATTTTTCAGATCATTGAACCTTACTATTTCAAGCACAAGCATTTAATTTTTAATATCTGCAAGGAAATTTTCTGTAGGTCACTCCCTTGAGTTCTCAGGGAGATACTACTGAGCATAATAATAACAATGAAGAAAAAGAACAGAAAATATTACTGTAGATTGAGCATCTATTATAGCACTCACTTTGCACATACTTATGTCAGGAAATCCTTGAGACTTAGTAAACTGGGTCCTCTCATTCAGATATAAGTGTCGAACAAAGTGGGACTTGGAGAATTTTGGTAAAAAGATTCAGTTATAAAACCAAGAAGTAGAATTAGGATTTAAAGCTAATTTAAATCAGTGTTGTTAATCTCCCCATTTCCAGTGCAAGAACTGAGGGTCAAAGATGAGGCTTCCCTGATGGAAAGCGTTGGAGCCGGCCCGCCAGCCTGCATCTCCAGCTCTGGAACTGAGATTGCTCAAAATTCCATTGTCTTTCTCATACATTTTCTTCCCTTGAGTACCTTACCATACAAGCATTTATGGTTGTCTGCAGGCTCTGACACCTATAGATAGTTTTTGCTTTCTAGTTTTTCTGGGGCTTCCTTTGATGTTGAAGTCTCCATGTTGTCTTCTACTGCACGTGACTTTCTGTTCTGGTTCTGCCAGTTCTCCTCAGTTTTGTTTCTTGTAATGTGCTCTGTGCTGGTTAATCAGAAAACTGGGTTTGATAAAAACTATTGGTTAAAGCTTATTTGGTAATTAGAGGTATGTATTCCCCTTTTTTGTTATAAAAAATACGTATTTGTGTCAGTTTCTGTTTTCCTAGCAATAAGGGTACTGGACAGAACGACTTTAAAGCAACCAGGGTTTTGCTGTGTGTACATATTCACTTGCTAGCCACATTTTACTATAAACAAATATTTAAAAGGAAATGCAAATCAACAGCGGTGCAAAAATCTCAATAAAATGCATGTTTAGAAACATTTAATAAATACTGCCGGTCAGTTTGAGTTCTTCCAAAATATGTTCCGTTAACAGCTTCTTTGCAAATTGTTTCAGACCTTTAAGAAAGAAAGCATGTTAATAAAGAGCAGTGGGCCACCTCCTTCCCCATCCTATTCTACAGGAGATTTGGGCATACTTCTACAGATCATATAAAGGTTTTATCTCCATATTTCTAAAACTGGTTTGGCTTTTTCTAAACTGTATGAGAAGAAAATCAAATCTCTAGTTTCTTTGTAGCATATAATTGTAACAAGATAGTCAAAGAAAAGAGAAAGCTTAGAGAAAGAAAAGTCATTTCTTAAAGTTTGAGGATTTAGTAGATTATGAAAGAAAACTAGCTCAGGTTCAAAGGGTTATTAGAAAATCTAACAGGCCCTGCCAGCAGAACTTTTGTGGTGCTATTAATATATAGACTTCAATGGGCAGTGCGAAATATAAAATAAGATTTTTAAAGCTCAGTGATGAAAAGGACATGGATCATCCACAAAACTCACTTTAATTAAAGGTGGAATTTTGGTGGACGGTGAGAGAGTTGAGCATGTGGAGGGATTTACAGGTTCAGTGTGGTGACACAAAAGTCTCATGTTTTCTCTCTCAAAGAATTTCATATTTTGAAGATAAGTATTGTAGTCCATGAATAATATATGACAATATAGACACATTTCTTCTTTTTAATCTTTTTACTGTTTATGAAATTCCTTTTTTCATCAAAATTTATTATGACCAAAGAAGTAAAATTTTACAAGTGAAAAAAGTAGTTTTACCCAATTACAAGTGAACGTCTCCTTAGTGTCTAATTCCACATGTATTTATTTTCTTCACCACCTCTGAAAGAAATTCCAACATTATTTTCCAGAACATAAATAAAGTAGAGAAACAGAATTACTCTGTGTGTGTGTGTGTGTGTGCGCGTGCTCACGTGCGTGTGCGTGTGTGTGTTTTGGCTTTATCTCTGTTCTTCAGGGACTCCAGGTCTCTTCAACTTCCTCCAGCACAAGCTCTAGATGTCCCTGAGGCTGTCAGGAGGCAGCATTCATAGGAACTTTGGGCCTTATTACGGTATCAAACTGTCTTGCATCCTCTTCCCCGACCCGCTGCTGTGGGGCTACTTGCCAAGGCCACCAAGGAGATGTGTTCTGTCAAGCCTCTCAGTGAGAGGCACTGACCTCCTGCAAAAAACCAGGCGTCCCCTGCCCAAGGAAGAATTTTGTCAGTGGCCCTGCCCTATCCCTTCCTCTTCCCCTGCAGGGCGAACGTGAGAGGCAGACCTCCCGTTTGTACCGCACTGTCCCTTCTGGCTTCCCCCTCTCCTTCCCACTCCCCACGTCATCTACCACTGCTCCTCTTGCTTCACAGGTAACAAAGCCAGCCAGGTGTCCCACGTCCCAGATATTGTGCACTAAGGAGCTCAACGGCTTTCTCTTGGACTTGCTCTTTGTTGAAGACCTCTTGCATGAGAACACAGCTATTGATCATGGAGTCCAGAACAAAGGAAATCTTAGTGTGAGTGGCATTGTCCTAGTACTCAGGATCCCTCTCTGTACTTCTGGATTTTTGAGCCAAATGTTTGTGGTTTTCTCTTTTCTTGCTAGGTTATTCGTGTAAATATGTGGCTGTGTAGTGGGTTATTCACAAAATATGCGATCCACACTGGCTCTCCACATATGCACTAAATGAACCACTAACACGTTTTATCCAGGCAGTCCTCAGCCCTAAAGCTCACTTTCTCTAACTTTACAAATGCAGTTTTGTTTTTCTTACACATTTTGTGGAAAAGCTAAAGACCATGATCAGCATACTGCTTGGAACAATATTTAAGGGTCCAGTAGGAAGATCAGACTGATTGAGGTGAATCAAAGCTTTGCCTCTTAAGCAAAGAAGAGAACTGTGGGTGCCAAGGACCCATGTGGGGTTTCCAAAGAATAGGGAGGTTTCTCATCAACATGTGTAAAATTTTAATTATGCAACATGAATAAGTTCTAGAGATGTGATGTACCACATTGAGCCTATAGACAACATGATGATATTGCACATTTAAAAATATGTTAAGAGAGAGAATTAATATTAAATTTTCTGGCCAAAATAAAAATAAATTAAAATAAACTAGAAAATAAGTAAATAATTAAATAATTCTTACCTCTTTCAACTAACTTTGGACAAATGTCCTACTCTGGTAAAGCCAGGGCATTTGCCTGGCTGAAGGTGTGTTTTAGGGTTGAGGACTTCCTAGATGAAATGCGTTAGTGGTTCATTTAGTGCATATGTGGAGAGCCAGTGTGTATTGCATATTTTGTGAATAACCCACTACACAGCCACATATTTACACGAATAAGCTAGGACCTCCTGAGAAATTATTCATTTTACATGAAGAAAGACAACCATAAACATTTGGCTCAAAAATCCAGGGGTACAAGGAGAGATCCTGAGTATTAGGACAATCACACTCACAGGCATTTCCCTGGCTCTACTAGGGCAGGACACTTGTCCAAAGCCTCTGCCTTTTCCGATTTTCTAGATATTCCATAAAAAGAGTTACTGTCCAATACATAATTAATACTAATAGGTTTATTAATACTATTAAGAATGTGGCCGAAGTTCAGATTGACAAAGTTAAATCTGCAATCAATGAAGATATCAAAATCATTTCCACAGCACTGATTTTGTGGATGATAACTTTGAAAACCCCTGGAAAGTAGATGTCTTGTGGCCTGGGTGAATTACAGAGAATGAGCTGAGATAGCTTCAGACTCCAGGGAGAAGGTTAGCCCTGTAGTCAAGGAAGGGTAGGTGAAAGTTTTATAGGAATTAACAGTAGAGCCTGCAATCAAGGGATTGTTTACTTTATTTCTTTGATGACACATCATTCTAGCACTAGATCTTTAATTATACTTTTAGCAAATATATACAATCTTTCATGTATTTTTTTAATTAAAAGATGTTAATTTGTTGACTTTAATATCAAGTCAGTAATATCAAGTAAGACTTTGCCCTTCTTAGTGAATCCCTCTTCCTCAGCCTGGTCAAATACAGTTTTCTCCTCTCCAGTTAACTGGTTGTTGAAAATGTGTTTCTTTCACATCAGTGATTCAGGAGATAACTATTTAGGTTCACATAAGAAAACTATCCTGAGTCTCTGACATTTTGAGCTCTTGAGTTGCCCAGGAATTAGAATCCTGTAATGATTATTTAGTGTCTTATTGACCATGCTGAACATAATATCATTTAATTGGCTCTGAAAACATTTCAGTTTATAAAATTTAACATCTATGAAAATTAAGCAGTATTCTGCCTCAAAGACTGCTTGTGGGTGCTTCTCCAAGTTCTGTTTGACTCTCCTGAGGGATTCCTTAGAGATTTTAGTTTTTATTCATGCAAACCAGTTGTCTGCTCTAATTAATTAGGGAATTTGAAGACAAAGCTCAAGAAACAAACTCAATTTGGATTTTGAGATAGAAAAATACTATATCTCCAATATTTTTGAAAATACCATGTAAACTTCATATACATATTGTAGATTTCAACCTAAAAGTATTGATTACTCAATTATAAGAATCTAAATTAATAGGAATATCACTATTTAAATATATTGGACTTCCAGATATTTGGTGTAATTTTAATTACATATAGGTTACCTAAGCCTATTTTGTGTGTGTACTTCCACCAAATTCCGTATCCTTCAAGTGGCAAGTGTAGTATTGGGCAGAGTTCTTATAATGCCTTCATTGTCTCATCTGCAAACCTGAGGATAAGATGCTATACTATGAGCTCTAAGCTCATGGATGCTGGCAGTCAAGCCCTGGTTATTCTATTTCTATTTTAAGGCCATGAAAAAAACTTAACTTCTTTTTCTTTCAGTTTGTCTCTCCTGAGATGAGTTTTAATTATCCTAAAGTGACATAATAAAAGCATATACCTCACAGGGTTGCTGTGGAAACAAAACAAGGTGATACTTTCTGACTATTTGCATTGTCTAGCAAACAATTATGATCTTACAAAATGTTAGCTTTCATCATAGTCATTACCATCACCTTCTTTTTCTAACATTCTTTGACTTTAGTTTAGGAATTTTATTATTTGCTGTGACTATTTTATAAACTAAGTTTGTTCAGATTTTCCCAACTTTTATTATAGTTAAATATTTTTATTTTAAAAATTAGAATGAGAAGTGAAAATCAAACAAATGTTGACTTGAATATTTTATTAAGTGCTTTGAACTTGGGAGACACATATAATCTACTGGATATAGCTGGAATGTAGCTATGATTCTTAGTCTATGATTCTTGCTGTCTATTTGATCCATGAAATGTTGACATAAATTGCACTGTCTATACAGCATGCTTGACAGAAGTAGGAAGGAACAAGGGGTTCTCTGAATGGCTTCTATTTTGATTTAATTATTTTTGTATTAGAAAGCAAGTTTATCCTTAATAACTGATGATTTAAAGTGTCACTCTCATTTTGCTATGAATTCTTAGAGTTTCCATTTATTACAGGTTACTCAACATGTGAGATTATTGAGCAATATTTCCATGTATTCTTATTAGTATTGAAAAAGCTGTTCTAATCGAAATATTCTGATTTTTAGAGAGTTCAAGGCTTCACATTACTGCAAGGGCTAATGGCAGGTCCATCTAAACAAACTTGAAAAAGTCAGAGTTTCTCATGTCATAAATATTGTTGGACCAAAATTGAGTTAGAAAATAAATAAGTTAGTACTAATTTGTACACACACACACACATTTTAGATAGAGTCCAGTTTTCATGTAGGAGAAGTCATAAAGTAAATACGGAATAAATGGAATGAATATTACTACATTCTTGTCATGGAAAAGCAAAGCTCAAATAGGATGGTAAAATTCACAAAAAGGGCCATCAATATCTAATTATGAAATATTTAAAAGTTATTTCTTTAAAAGTATAAGCAAAGTAAAAGACAACTAACTAGCATATATTTGCCAGAAAATAAAAGAGAAAAAGCTGTAAAAGAAATAGCACGTAACACACCATGGAGACTAACACACACGGTAGCCCCGATTTAGGAATGAAAGAAATAAAAAAGACAGGAGCTATTTACAGAACAAAAAATTCACACAGGCTATTAACCCTGCCTCCTTTATTTCCATTTTATTTGCTATTGTGTCTTGACACAAACCGTCTTCACCTCCGTTCCCCATCCACCAGCCCCAGAGCTCAAAATGCACTAACTCTACTATTTTTCCACTGTCCCTAATCCTCCTCACATCTACGTTCCCTCCCTTCCCCACTCTGGCCTGCAATCACACAGCTGACAGTGTTTGGAGCTCTGTAGCAGAATAACCTTCAGCAACATTCCACATGAGTGATTACTCCTGTGTTGCCCGCTGAGACTGGGCCACCGTACTAGTCGTTTTTACACTGCTATAAAGAAATGCCCAAGACTGGGTAATTTACAATGAAAAAAAGCTTAATTGACTCACAGTTCTGCATGGCTGTGGAAGCCTCAGGAAACTTACAATCATGGCAGAGGGGGAAGCAGGCTCATCTTACATGGTGGCAGGTGAGAGAGAGCAAAAGAGAGGACCTACCAAACACTTATCAAACCATCAGGTCTCATGAGGACTCATTCAGTATCATGAGAACAGCATGGGGAAAACCATCCCCAGGATCCAGTCACCTCCCTTCCTCCACACGTGGGGATTACAGGCCCCTCCTTGGACATGTGGGGATTACAATTCGAGATGCAATTTGGGTGGGGACACAGAGGCAAAGCATATCATCTACTCTGTAACTCTCCCACCCTCCTAACTTCCACTAGTGTCTTCAGCCCCAGAATCCCCTCCAGCTCCTCCTTATCAGTTGATAACCCTTCTTTTCTTTCTATTCAATCAGAAGAGGGCTTCTATGTGCTCCCACACCTCCTCTCTGCCTCTTTTCCTGGTAAATAAATGGGTTGTTCTAGCTGCTATTTAATGCCAAACTCTTCATTTGTGCAATGAATCCCACCACCTCTCAGCTATTTGTGCAATGGATCCCACCACCTCTCAGCTATTTAGTGACTTGTTCTTTCAGCATGCCTTTGTGTACTACATACATCACAGCGTGCTTTCTTTCAACACTAAATGAGCTTTCCCTCAGCCCCACAGACATCCTTATCTATGGCACTGGCTTAGCTCCCCTTTGCTGCAGCTCCTGGAAACTGTCTCCTGGTTTTGTTGACTCTCCTTTCTCCGCTTGTCTCTCCTTCCTTTCATCAGACATCCCATTTCACAAAAACCAGCTCTTATCAAAGTTAAGGGGGATCTCTATGGTTCAAAATCTCAGTCCAATTAAAGTCAAATTTCAGTCGTTATCGTAGTTGATGAGTAAGTAGCTTTCAGCAATTGATCACTATCAGGTCCTTGAAATATTTCTTTTATTCTAGATTCAATGAAACCACTCTCTCCATGCTCCTCCGTCCTCATAGCCAGTTCTTACTCCTTTCTTCCTAATCTTTAAGTATTGGTGTATCCCAATTCTCAGCCCTCAGCTCTGTTATTTTCTCTCTCCATCCTCATTCACACAGGTAAGCTTATTCAGCCCCATGGGTCTAAATACCACCTATACAATTAGAGCTCCCAAATGTCCACTTCCGTGGAAATGGAAGTGTGGAAATGAGAGGAAAACCCTGGCCTTTGCCGTGATCTGCATGCTCCTAAGTTCAGCTCTCTACCAGGCACCTGCACGAAACTGTCTCATGAGTATTGCAAACTATTTCCAAAAATCAGCCCTTGGACACCTTCACACCCAAAGCCTTCCTTCCCTCCCAAAGTGGTCCAGGAGACAAACCTTGGACGCACCTACGAGACTCCTCTTTTTCTCTCACCTCACATCTAGATAGCCAATCCCATTCAGTTAGTGTTCAGGATTGATTGTACCAAAATTTGACTCTTTCACTCTGTTTTCAGACGTGCTCCCCTGGTCTCATCTGTCTCCCTGAAATAAATATAAGAGCTTTCTGAAAATCTTTGTGCTGTTATAACTGCAGCCCCCCTACAACCCACAGTCTAATTAAACCACAGAGATTGTATTGGACCCTATTACTGTTTTAAAAATTGCTTCCAAAATTAGCAACTTTAGAAAACAAATATGTATGATTTCCTACAGTTCTGCAACGTGGAGATCCAGGAGAGGTTAATCCAGATGGTTCTGCTCAGGGCCTCTCATGAGGCTGCAGTTCGCTGTCAGCAGCAACCCCCTGCAGTGGCGTCTGCCAGGCCTGGGCTCAGAGAAGCAGGAAGGCTTTTCCAACATTTCTACTTCAGTCTCCTCTTTCTCTGAAATCCCACCGCCCTTCGCCTCAGACTCAGTGAACTGTAAAGGTATGCTCCCTCCTGAGGGTTTTTGTCTACATCTTCTTTTTGAGTGATTCACCTTTCCTCGCAGATCCCAACATGCCTTGGTTCTGGGCATGTATAAATTCATAAGAATGACATGAAAAGGGTCTTCTTTGTGTCTCTGCGAAGTGACCAGGGTTTGTCAACATCTGTGAGGGCAAATAGAATTGGGTACCTATTCACATGGTTATTTAGCAGATGAACTTCTCTATCACATGCAACTAAATATTACCTTAAAACCACGGCAAAGTGTGAAAAACTTTAAAAACACTTCACTTTTGTCCTTTAAAATGGCAGTGTGCTCTCCCGCCCCTTGGCAAGGATCTAATTCTGTCCCTTAACTCACTGTTCCTGGAAATATCGAGCACGTTCCCAGAGACTTCTTGCTTTGCCATACCTTTGAAGCACTGTGTAGTGCTCCATATTGCTATTCACTAAACCTTTGTTTGCCCCTTGAAAATATTTTGTCAATGCCAGTTGTGCTGGAATGTTTCTGAGAAAGATACTTGGAAAGGGTCCTCATAAATTAACAAGGTCTTTCGCTCAACAAATTCATGGAATGTGTGTATATGTGTATCCAAACGCAGACCCTCTCCTTCAAAATGATCATCCTGGGAAATTATATACATTCCTGCAGTCATCATGACTCAAAAGACCTTTGGTTATTTCCAATTGTTCCTAAAGAGTATGGGTCTGGGAAGAGAAAACTGTGGTTGAATTCTAGCTTTGTTTCTTAGTAAATATGGAAAAATTACTTAGACTTACTGGGTCAGAGGGGTTCGTCCATAAAACAGGGAGCGCACACAGGTGCTTTAGGGATGGCAGCAGGATCAGAGGCCATGTATGGAAGGCGTGCTGCCCTGTTGCTGGCAATAGTACCATGAATGAGCACATCGGCTCCATCACTTCACGTTTGCCTCCTCTTAATGAGTCATCAATGCCAGCTTCAGAGGCTGACTTTTGTGAGGCTAGAAAACAAGTTTCCACCTATTGATCTCAGTCTGTTGTTTTGAAAACTCTTCTCCCTGGTTCTGAATGCCTGCCTCCAAATCTGACTCTACCTCTGTCTGCATCTCTCTTAGGCTTGTTGGTTTTCTTTTTTTTTTTTCTTTTTTTTTTTTTTTTTTTTTGAGGTGGAGTTTCACTCTTGTTACCCAGGCTGGAGTGCAATGGCGCAATCTCGGCTCACTGCAACCTCGCTTCCCAGGTTCAAGCAATTCTCCTGCCTCAGCCTCCTGAGTAGCTGGGACTACAGGCATGCACCACCATGTCCGGCTAATTTTGTAGTTTTTAGTAGAGACGGGGTTTCTCCATGTTGGTCAGGCTGATCGCCAACTCCCGACATCAGGTGGTCTGCCTGCCTCGGCCTTCCAAAGTGCTGGGATTACAGGCGTGAGCCACTGCGCCTGGCTGGCTTGTTGGTTTTCTTGAGTTTTCTTTCTGGATTTAGATGTCAGCTTCCTTGTCCACTGCTCACTTGCACTGCCATCCCTGTTCCTGCCTCAGTACATTCTATTAGCTTAGACAAGGTCTTTGTACTTCACATCCGGCCCCAGTGCTTGTTCCTCAGCCTAGCTCTGGCCTGCTTCAGCCAGCCTCCCTCACTCCTAAGAAAAAGATGAACGTTAAAAAAAAAATACTTTTGGAAATATTATGTATCTTTAGAAAATTTATTTGTATTAATTTATAATCACATGTATATAAGGAGATCTGAAAATTCTTTAGGGCAATATATAGAGACTGAGTATTTTATTTCACTGTAATTTAGTTTAAGCCTCATGAATAACAAATTTAAAGGCTGACAAGGTGGAGAAGCCTTAGTTGAACCCAAGAAGGTAGAAATCCTTAATTTCTCTTTAGAAAACTAAATTGCCTTCAACATATAAGTATTGAGTTACAAAAAAAAAGAAGAAAGAAAAGAAAAGAAAAGAAACCCGCCCATGTGCCTTCTCGACATAAGAGCAGCCACGTGGTGTTGGCTTGCACAACTGCTATTTATTTGCTAAATAAGTAAATTTGCTAAATAAATAAATAAAAAAACCCTGCTATTTATTTGCTAAAATATGTGGGCTCTGAACACCTGTCCTTTTTTGGTGGCTTTTTTTGTTGTTGTTTAATTTATTTATTTTTAAAAGGAGACTGCAAGAGGTTCTGGTTATAGACACATAGTATATTGTGGCCTTTCCTTATCAGCCGATGCTGGGGTTGGAGGTAGCTCGCCCTGTGGGCACCACTCACTTGAGACTTGGACCCAGTACGAGACTGGAAACCCGAACATACTGATTTCCAGGGAGGAAACAGAGGGCTATTAAAAGTCACAGAAATTTGGTGACTTATGACATCACTGGCATTTGGGGCCCCTAGTAGAGCAGATAGGGTGCTCAGAGTGCGGGTGGATCATCAACACTGTTTGCTTGGGCAATTGTGATTCCCAACAGGAATGCTAGGTTAGGTAGTCTATGCATAGAGCCGGATATCCTTTCCATCTCTTCATCAGCAAGAATGAAAAGAGTTAAATATGGGAATTTGTATAGGTGAAGATTTCCCTCCCCTAAAGTCATCCCCTATTAAGCCGCCACAAAGGACGGGCTGCTCAGGGATTCACTGGCCTCCTAGAAATACCTGCTCTGGGCTCCCTCCCCAGGCCACCATGGGGATGGTCAGCTCTCCACTTCCATCCCTCCTCAGAGTCAGAGGAGGAGCCAGATAGAGACCTGCCCCGGGGAAGGGGCCTTCCTTCCCACTTGCAAAGCTGAAGAAGGCCTGTTGGGGCCTGAAATTTGCAATGGCTCGGTCCATTAGAACTAATATAACAAAACACCTTAAGCCGGGGGGATCTTATACACAAGAGAAATTTATTGCTCACAGTTCTGGAGTCTGGAAGTACAAGATCAAGGCACCAGCTGATTCAGGGGCTAGTGAGGGCCAGATCCAGGTTCCTGGATGGTGCTTTCTGGCTGTGTCCTCACACCTGACTAGGGCCAGGGCAGACCTACCCTGTCTCTTCTTTTGAGGACACTACTCCCATTATGGGGGCCTTTATTATTCAGGTCTCTCTAGAGGAACAGGACTAACAGAATACATAGATAGATAGATAGATAGATAGATAGATAGATAGATAGATGATAGATAAAAAGGAGTTTATTAGGAGAATTGACTCATGATCACAAGGCGAAGTCCCACAATAGGCTGTCTGCAATCTGGGGAGCAAGGAAGCCAGTCCAAGTCCCAATACCTCAAAAGCAGGGAAGCTGACAGTGCAGCCTTCACTCTGGGGCCAAAGGCCAGAGAGCCCCTGACAAACTACTGGTGTAAGTCCAAGAGTCCAAAAGCCAAAGAACTCGGAGTCTGATGTTTGAGGGCAGGAATCACCCAGCACAGGAGGAAGATGAAGGTGGGAAGTCTCAGTAAGTCAGCTTCTTTCACCTTCTTCTGCATGCTTTTTCTAGCTCTGCTGGCAGCTGATTGGATGGTGCCCACCCACACTGTGGTGGGTCTTCCTGAGAGGGGTCTTCCTCTCCCACTCTACGTTTTTTTTTTTTTTTTTTTTTTTTGATGGAGTCTTTCTCTGTTGCCAGGCTGGAGTGCAATGGTGAGATATCGGCTCACTGCAACCTCCAACTCCCTGGCTCTAGTGATTCTCCTGCCTCAGCCTCCCGAGTAGCTGGGATTACAGGCAACTGCTGCCATGCCAGGCTGGTCTCAATTTCCTGACCTCAAGATCCGCCTGCCTCAGCCTCCCAAAGTACAGGGGTGAGCCAACGCGCCCAACCCCATTCTACTGTCAATCTCTTCTGACAACACCCAGAAACACCCAGATACACCCAGAAACAATACTTTGGACCCTTCAATCCAGTCAAACTGACACTACTAAGCATCACAAGGCTGCTGCCTTAATGACCTAATCACCTTGAACAAGGCCTCACCTCCTAACACCATCAGATTGGCGACTGGGTTTCAAAGTAGGAATTTTGAAGGGTCACACACATTAGGACTATAGCTATAAATACTATGAAAGTAATTTTGCTATAAAATAAAAATCTACTTTAATGTAAACATTTTTCTTAGTCTCATATCTAATTTGGAATTATCTAAACCGACAGTTTGCTAATATCCAGGAATTTTGGTTAAAAAAAAAAAAGGCTGATTTTCTTATAGACAGGAGAGATTGCTCTCAGGGATAACCTGAAGGTCACCGAGCCTCTTGGCTGAAATGTTTTCTTCGTGCCTTTTTTTTTTTTTTTTTTTTTTCTGGAGTCTCACTCTATCGCCCAGGCTGGAATGCAGTGGCACAATCTCAGCTCACTGCAAGCTCTGCCTCCCAGGTTCATGCCATTCTCCTGCCTCAGCCTCCCGAGTAGCTGGGACTACAGGCGCCTGCCACCACACCCGGCTAATTTTTTGTATTTTTTTTTTTTAGTAGAGATGGGTTTTCACAGTGTTAGCCAGGATGGTCTCGATCTCCGGACCTTGTGATTGGCGTTGCAGAGTGCTGGGATTACAGGCGTGAGCCACCACGCCCAGCTAATTTTTTGTATTTTTGTTTTTAGTTGAGACGAATTGTCACCATGTTAGCCAGGACGTTCTCGATCTCCGGACCTTGTGATCGGCCTTGCAGAGTGCCGGGATTACAGGCGTGAGCCACCGCGCCCGGCCTCATGCCTCTTCTTTAGGGGTCTGAGAACTTCCAATTAGAAACAGTACCAGAGGCTTAAATGTTCTTGAAGAAAGCCATTAATAATTAGCTACTAATGGTAAATGACACCTTAATATGTGATCACCGATAGCTCTACTGAGTACCTAGTGTGTTCCATGAACAGCCACATCTTGATTCTCACATGAAAGGATGGGCCTCATTTTCACAGAATTCTAAGGATCAGATAGCAAGTGAGGGGCTGAGTCAGGATTCACACTCAGACCTGTCTTGTTCTAAGACTAAGGCTCTTTCTGGAGTGGCAATGCCAAGGCCATTTAGCAGGATGATCTAAGGGGGCTTTCCGGATAGTGGTCCAACACCCCAGTGTGCAGCATGGAAGAGCAAGGGACAGACAAGAAAGGCAGGAGGGCGCAGCATTGTGTGTGGGGAGGGCGCCGGGCCCTTCAAGCTCTGGCATAAAGGTGCGTCCCTTACTGAAGCCTTCCCTGAAGACCCAGACAGGGAGGGGTCACTGTGAAATGACCTAGACATCACACCCCACACCTCCCACACCACCCACACCACACACCACACACCACACACGCCACCCACACCACACACCACACACCACACACACCACACACACCACACACACCACACACCACACACCACACACGCCACCCACACCACACACACCACACACCACACACACCACACACACCACACACACCACACACCACACACTACACACCACACACACACCACCCACACCACACACCACACACACCACACACACCACACACACCACACACCACACACCACACACACCACACACCACAGCCCATACCACCGCCCACACCACCGACACCACATACCACACACACCACACACACCACACACCACAGCCCACACCACCTACACCACATACCACACACCACCCACACCATACACCACAGACACATCACACACACCACACACCACAGCCCACAACACCCACACCACATACCACAGACACACAACACACACCACACACCACAGCCCACACCACCCACACCACATACCACAGACACACAACACACACCACACACCACAGACACACCACCCACACCACATACCACAGACACACAACACACACCACACACCACACACCACAGACACACCACACACGCCACACACCACAGCCCACACTACTCGCACCACACACCACAGACACACCACCCACACCACATACCACAGACACACAACACACACCACACACCACAGCCCACACCACCCACACCACATACCACACACACACACACCACACCACACACCACAGCCCACACCTCCCATACCACATACCACAGACACACCACACACATCACACACCACACACCACAGCCCACACACCACAGCCCACACCACCCACACCACATACCACACACACACACACCACACCACACACCACAGCCCACACCTCCCATACCACATACCACAGACACACCACACACATCACACACCACACACCACAGCCCACACACCACAGCCCACACCACCCACACCACATACCACAGACACACCACACACACCACACACCATAGCCCACACCGCATACCACAGACACACCACACACACCACACACTACAGCCCACATGCTACAAATACCACATACACCAAATGCCACACCCCCACACACTACACACCACAGACACACCACAGACACCACACACCACACACCAGAGACGCACCACACACCACACACCCTCCACACACCACACACCACACACCACAGACGCACCACACACCACACACCACACACTCTCCACACACCACACACCACAGATGCACAACACACCACACACCACACACCACACACATTCCACACACCACACACCACAGACACACCACACACCACACACCACACACCATACTGTACACTCCACACACTACACATACCACATACACCACACGCCACACTCTACACCCCACACCCCACACACCATAGACACAACACATACACCACACACCACACACACTCCACATGCCACACCCCACACACACCCCACACACACTCTACACACCACACCCCACACACACTCTACACACCACACCCCACACACACCCCACACACACTCCACACACCACACCCCACACACCCCACCCCACACACTGCATATATACCACACCACACAACACACACAAACACCACATACCATACTTACACATACACCACATTCACACACCACACAACACATATACAGATGCCACACATACACATCACAGAACTCATACATGGACACACACATACAGAGACATCACACACCCATACACACATACCACATACACACACAAAATACACCACACCACACACATAGACACACACACTGTATGTGTACACACACACACATATACACACCACACATACACACATGCATCATATGCCATACGCACCACACAATACACACATACTCACATACATGCCCACCACACACACATAACATACCCCACAGAATACATACATGCACACACATAAATACACACCAAACACACATGCCGCATACCACATGCACACAATACACTACACACAAGCACACACATACCACACCACATGGCACACACAACATAAACATCTCACACACCAAATACACATCCTTCATATCATATGTCTATACACACATACCACACATACATCAAATACCACACACGGAACACACATACCCACACATGCCCACCACACACACCACAGGTACGTGCACACCATGTATCAAAAACAGACACATACTCATACACCATATACACACCATGCATACTGCACACACACACATGCACATATACAACACCCCCCATGCACACGGTTGGAAGGACCAAATAATGCAATAATTGAAAATGAGCTAAACTTAGTTACAATGTCGGGTGCTTCACATATCATATTCCCTGGATTATTAACAACTGTTTGTGTCAACTTTAATTAAAAAATATTGCCCATGAGTTCATATTTCTGATTAACTGAATAAATGAAGCAGAGAGTGCAAATTTCCTATAAATAAGAATCTTAATTAATGTAGTTAGGTGCTCCCTCCTCATTGAAGTTGAGAGTAATTCCCTACCCCTTGAAGTGGGCTGAGCTTAGTTACTTCCTTCCAAAGCGTAGACAGGGAAAGAAGGAAAAGCAGTGAGTTTATAATGAAGAAGCCTGGCACCTCCACTCCCGCCAGATGACAGGTGAGTATCGCTGGTGACAAGGCATGGAGACAGCATTTTCTGCCACGATGACAGGATGGCAAGCCCACTCCTCTGGTCTTCCTCCCAGCAACAAATAGCCCTAGTCTAACCATCAAACCCACATTGGGGGACATTCTGAAAACCACCTGATCAGTACTTACCAAAACTGTCTCAGTCATCAAAAACTAGGAGAATCTGGGAAACTGTCACAGTCAAGAGGAGCCTGAGGATACACGATGCTAAATGACACGAAGGATCCTGGATCTGACACCAGAGCACATAAAGGACATCAGGATATCAGTGTTGAACACCTAAAGTGTTGAGTTCAGTGAGTAGTCAAAAACAAAATAAACATTGGCTACCTAATAAACATTGCCTATTAACTCAATAGACATGAACTGTGGGTGTCTGCTGGGTATAAAATCCAGGGGCAGACAAGCTTCACTGAGAAAAGCAGGAGACAGCTAGACCAGGACACAGATGACCACAGCCACTTCCTAGAGAGGGAGATTTCCTGGGGCTCTAAAACTTGAGCTAGAGGGGAGAGTTGTAAAAATCCAAGTAAGGAAAACCTGAGCAATGGAGGAGAAACAAGACATTTCATGGAACATTCTGGATGTGACAAGTGGTCCTACAACAGGAGAGCATGGGGTTGGGGGTTGCCACATTTTTTGTGATTGTGTGATTCACATCTTGTTTCCAAGCTAAATAAAAGCTCTAGGACTTGTGTGAGGGTTTGCATACCAACACACTCCTGTTCCTAACACAGCTTCTAACTGCACAATCGTTGCTTAAAAGTTAATATTGACATAAAAACAGAAAAAAGGAAGAGAAGGATGGTGTGAGGGAGGAACAAAGAGAGGGAGGAGAAGGAGGAAGGAATGAAAACTGAATTTCCTGGGGCAAATCTTCTAGGGCCTGTGTGCCGCCCTCCGTGCTATGGTCCATGCGTGGCGTCTCGTGAACCAGGAGAAGGAAGGCATTCTCTAAGCCAGAACCAGCTGTCTTTTCTCTAAAATTAAGTAATGTACCTTTCCTTATTTAATAAAGTACATCAACTAGAAAATAATTGCTTTTAAAAATTCCTCTTCAAATTTTGTTATCTGTTGCTGTTTGCTGGTTTGGTGAGCATTACCAGATTATAAAACAAATGAAAATGTTGCAAGTGAATATTAGTGGATATACATGAGATATTATTTTGAGATATTTTACTTTATGTTTAAAATATATTCTCTTAGCAAAATTTCTTGCATGAATAACAGAATAACATGTGTCTGAATATCATAGAATTTCACAAGGAAAATCTTCACTTCCCCTGAAATAAGCACGTTTGAACCACTACTTTAGAAATGTGAGCACCCGAACATGTCTTGGGGCAGAGTGGTGATGAGTGATGTAAGACGAATTAAAATGTGATGGAAGACAGGTCAGTGTCGGGGGCCACACAGCTTGGACAGTGCTCCAGACAACTGTAAGGGCAGTATCACCAGAAACAAGGGAGAGGAGTTGTGCTTGGGGAAAAATGAAATTACTAGCGTGAAGCATATTGGGTGGAAAGTGCAGAAATAGAGTAAATCTGAATGAAAAATCATGCCAAGGTCTTCAGCAGTTTAGGAATTGAATACGTCTCATTTTGGTTTAGAGAGTCAAGGCCTTCATCTTCTATCAATATGGTGGGATAAACATTCAGAGACATTTTTACCTATTTATTATAGACATGATATGATAATACATTATATATACAATATATACATCTAATGGAAATAGACAAGGGCATGTTCCACATGCTGAAGGCAGAGCCAAAGTAAGAATCCTCAGCAAACAATGGAAAGACCGACAGGAGGACCCTGGAAAGGCCAGATCACACAGGGCTCTGCAAGTCATACTAGAAACTGTGGCTTCTACACTGACAGAAACAGGAAACCAGAGGCAGCTTCTGAGCACAGGCATGAGGTGATCTGACAGATTTAACATCAGTCCTCTGAATGGTAGGTTGAGAGGAAATTTTGCTAGAATAAGAGTAAGAAAGGGAGGCTGGTTGGGAGCCTATTGTCCTCCAGGTAAGGGGTGATGTTGGCTTGAATAGGATGGTAGGAGTGAAATGGTAATAAGTGGCCAATTACGGAAACACATTGATGTCAGGGTCAATAGGATTCCTAGAAGAATTGATATGGGTTGTGAGAAAATGGTTTGTGTTAAATCTCAAAAGAAACCTGAGTTTGGATAGTGCACAAAGTGGGAGAAAAATGAAGAGAGAAAACAGGGAAGCAAAGGGAGGAAAAATCTCTGGAAGGAAAGGGCAGTTGACTGTGTCCTGTGCTGCTGACGGTCCCTGCAGTGTGGAGACGAGAATTAACCACTGGACTCAGTCACACCACAGGGATCACTGACTTGACGGAGCGACTTCTTGGATTAGGAGGCGTCACTAAGACAAAATGGTAAAACAGTGTTTTAAATATACTAAAGAATAAAACTTACGTTTATATGCTGATAGGAATGAGTCATTCTAGAGAGAATAACCTGCAATATGACAGGGAAAGGCCAACACTGGAGGACTGGAAGCTGTCCATGAGTGGACAAGACACGGGATCTAAGGAAAAAGTAGAGGATCCGCTTGAGACAGGATTATAGAAAGGAAAGATTTGCAGTTAGTAGACCACGCTGAAGAGGGCCAAGTGCAGAGACCGGCAAGGTAATTACTGATAAATAGTCCCCTGATTTTATTATTAGAAAGGTAAGATAGCCTTAATGAGTGTAGTCACTGTGGAATTCCTGGGGAGAAAAGACAGTTGAAGGAAATTTCAGAAAAAGATAAAACAAGTATAGATAACGCAAGACACATGGCTACAGAGGAGAGGAGGAAGCAATGAAGATACGTGATATGGAAGCATGTTGGGAGGTTTTTATTGAGGTAAAATATACATAATTAACCATTTTAACTATTTCAAGTGTATAATTAAAATAGTACTAAGTATATTCACAATATTATGCAATCATCACCACCATTTATGTCCAGAATTCCAGAATATATTTTTATCTTCCTAAATTAAAAGAGGGCTTTTTGAGGACAGAATCTTTGGTACAAATGTAGTCTATAAAGAAATAATTAAGAGAGCGTTTGGAAGTAAAAGGGAAATTAAAAGAGATGAAAAAAGGGATGGCTAGCTAGATGGGTATGAATGGATGCATGGATGGATGGATGTGTGGATGGATGAATGGATGGATGGATGGATGATGGTGCCAAGATCCAGTGTGGTAAACAGGGTAAGATTCAAGCATAAAGGCAAAGTTTGGGCAAGAAAATGGAAAGAATTTTTTTTTTTCTTAAGAGACAATCTATCTCTGTCGCCCAGACTGGAATCTCAAACTTTTGGGCTCAAGTGATTCTCCCACTCCAGGCTCCTGAGTAACTAGGACTACAGGCACACACCACCATTCCCACTCTAGCCTCCTGAGTAACTAGGACTACAGGCACACACTGCCATGCCTGTAAATTTTTTGTTATATAGAGACAGGGGTCTTGCTATGCTACACAGGCTGGTCTCAAACTCCTGGCCTCAAGAAAAGCACTGAGATTACCAGTGTGAGCCACCACACCCAGCCAGAAACTATTATTTTCAAATCAACTACTCCTTAGGCAGACAATATCTATTACCTAATGTAATCCTCATGACAACCATGCGTGGTAATTATTATTGTAGTCTTTTCATGAATGAGGAATCTAATATCGAGAGCATTTAATGTTCCCTGAGTTGCAAGCTAATAATTGTTGAGCTTGAGTTTCAGCCTATGTGTATTTAATTCCACAGCCTAGTCAGGAGGCATTGTCTAAAATGCCACTCATTCTTTTGTCCATTCAACATAATAATATCTGCAATGTGCAAGTGTCATATTAAGTAACTGAATAAGATCGTAGGCTTTATTTTTTCCACTTTGGACATTTTCCATATTGGCCATATCTATTTACATGATGAATTATTAACTGTCTAAAACTGGCACCTAAATAAATTGTCCAATGCCTCCATTTAACCCACTGATTTACTTAATCAATTGCTTATGTGTTCATTCCACAAATATTCACTAATTTCAGTCAATACTTCTATCGTTGTCTTTGTGCCAGGCACTGTGCTAAGCATGGAGATATACTGGTAACTGATATCGGCATGTTTCCTGCAGGCATGGAATTCTATGGCTAACATGCTTGCATTCATACCAGAAGGTAGGGAGTAGGATAAGACCGTGAGGGAAGAAAAACAGACATAAATAGACCTGGAGTCCACTTTCCTCGTGTAGGAAGGCCATCCCAGTAGATACCGAGTTTAAAGGGATCTTTCAAACTCACTTTGTCTCTGGGCCAGCAGGAACCTGAAGTCAGTCTGCTCTGATAAGGAGAAGCAACATGCATCCTCTGCCTTCTGGAAAATGGGGCTCTTAGTTCCAGATGAATGTCCGGGAAGCTAATCTCAGAAGTGTAAAGCCTTTTTAGGTGCTCCGATAAGAAGAGCCAGCTTTGAAGAAGAGCTATGTTAGGATATGAGTGAGAGACTCCTGCTTAGTCTACAGCAGAGCTGATGGTGGTCTCTGTGAGAAGAAAATGAAGCGGGGCCCCAGGGCCAGAGCGTAATGCCTCCTACAGATACTTGCAACGCAGAAATATTTGACAGTCATGAAGCTAAAAGGCCAATATTCTGCAGAGTGCAAGGGAGTTGAGTCTCTCCTGGAGTCAGAGGACTCACTGTGAGATGCCCTGTGGCTAACGGAGATGAGATGTGAGGCACTGTTCCTTTAGATGTGATTCCTTTTAGACCAGGGTCCTGTGTGTTGGGACTGAAAGTAGCTGCCATGATGTGGGACACTCGGAACTATGGTGGACCCAGGTAGGAAAGGTGGCGCTCACAGCAGCACACTGTGAAGCTCAATGGGATGCAATAGCAAGCTCCAGGGAACACTGGCCCTTCCAGAGGACTCCTTGGACCTGCCTTTCCAGGGATCCTGCCTTATGGATCCTTTATGACTTTCCTAATGGAATTTCCTAGAAAGAGATCTATTACAAACAGGTCTTAATAAAAATGCATGAAAGAGAATGTTGAGATTTGTACTAGTGTGATTACTGAGAAGGGAGAGCAAGTCAGAAGTCAGCATGATATTCCTCAGGGCAAATGCCTGTGGGGAAACGTGGGGAGGGAGTTGGAGAGGCTGGAAGAGACATTTAACCACAATGCAGATCTGAGCTTGTGTGAAGGCCAGAGGGCCAGAGGGAAGGTTCTGTGGAAGCCCTGAGACCTCAGTGCAGTTCTAAGGAAAGTTTGGCCAGGACTTCAGAGACTCCAGGAGCCAAAAGGGCCCTGCATCCCCCAGGGACAAGCCAACCTTACATCTGCTACACTCAGTCACTGGCTGGGAGCAGCCTGTGGGTTTCATAAGTTTGGAGCTGGGGCCAGGGCCAATGAGGTTCTGCCAGTCCCAGAGCTGTAAAGTGCCAATATGTACAATTATTTAGTCTTCTTTTAAAATCTGCTGCACCTGAAAAGCATTATTTTTTATCATATGGATGAATAAACAGATATTTTTGTTAAGTGTCATGAATCAATCAAAACTAATGTGAAAGAAGATATAACTAGAATCCACTTCATAGTTCTGTTTTCTAAAGATAGTGTTAACCAAAAATTATATTAAAAAAAATGAAAAAATTATCCTCAGTAAAATAAAGCTACTATTGTATAATTGTTAGTCCAGTGCCATAAAATAATGTATCCTGAGTTTGATATGGTTAATGTAAGTCAGTGTGCCTAACACGGTTTTTAGGCACACTGACTTACATTAACTAATAATTTATAGCTAGCAATTTATTTTTTGCTGGCATCAGGAGTTTATAAATGCATACATAAACCTATGATTTTCCCAGGTAGAATGATCTTTTTACTGTATTGCTATTAGAGCATACCACGGTAGTCCAGTAGTCCACTAAATATAATAGGGACCTCAGTATATATACATATATATATTATATATATACACTCAGTATATATATAATATATATATATATATATAAAATGGCACATGAATATGTATATTCATGGCACTTCAGCAAATACAGGTGGTGGGTGCCATAGTTATAAATGTGCATGTTTCCAGAATGTTTACCAAATGCCAAAATGACTTTTAAATTTGTATAGGTTCACATAGCTGTGAATAATTTTGGTCAATAGAAAAAAAAAAACAGCAGGAGGGTTCTTATGAGAAAGAATCAAATCATGCTGATTTGTTTTTGGTTTTGTATAATCTAGTACACTGCCTAATTCATAATGACTGCGACGAGAAGCCAAGCCAGTCCACACTAGCTGAGCCATCTATGCCTCCTCCCCAATCTGTGCTTACTAACCTGCTTGCTACTGGGTGTCACTATTTTGTTTTAAGTAGGAATAGCTACAGAGATGACCAATTTTTCACACATAAGAATAAATAAAGTAATTGTAATGGACAATATTTGCAATAATAATGATTCTAGTAATATTTACCTTTCTACCGTATGCTTGTGACTTAAATGGTGATTTCCTCCTGGCTTTAGATATAGGCTTTTTTCTCTCTCTCTCTCTCTCAGTTGGACATGATTAAAAATAAGTGGCCTTGTTATAAGCCAGCTTTGTTCTCTTCTTCACAAAATGAAGCCAGAAGCACCAATAAGGACAGAGCTGGATGTGCAGGAGCGACATTTGCATACTGCAGTTTATAGAGGCTGCAAACACAACACAATTAATGGATGGCTTACTCTGAAAATCCGAGGGAAAGAAAGTCTTGGTTTCGTACGTTTTTTGCTAATTGGACAGAATGTTCATAAATGAATTACTGCCCATATTCAACTGTAGGTTTTTCAAACTTGGAGGACATTTCTTGGGAAAACTGATTTAATTAAGTAAGAAGGGATGGGCTGCTTGGACTGTTTGAAACAAATACTAATTTGTAAAGATGCACATGGCCACAAGATTGCTACCAAAGCAACTTATGCAGAAAATATGAAATTAACACATATACTTTCTTAATTCTCAAAAGGAGGGGGAAAAGACGCTGATGAAGTCAGCTGTAATTACCTACAGGGAAATATTGGAATCCATCTTATTGTCACCCAGACCTTACACATTTCATGCGGAATGGATGCCTCAGGGCCCATGTATACATGAGTTCTGATTGGAGGTAGGAAAGTCTAGCCAACTTTGTTTTCTTTTATCTTAAAAGACAGGCTAAGGTTATTTAAAGCAATTAAACCATGCTGGTTATAAGTAGATGTCAGTTTCTTATCAGTTGAATGTTTCCAAGGAAAATCTGTTTGAGAAGACAAGGTTTTCTGTGGCCTAGCTTCTTTTTAAATGGGTGAAATTATAACAAGAACAGGATTACTGCTGAATTAAAAAGACCCCACGACATGTGGCTCTGTGGCCCACAATCTGTCATGTTTTTATGGATGCATAAAAGATGGACGAGTTTATCTTTGTGCATCTCCTGCACAGGTGTTCTGCCGCCACGTTTAAAAGCACCGCAGAACATACGTCTGCCCCACCAGGCAGGCTCCTGCGACCTCCCATTAATGTGCAGGCGTGGCGAGCAAGCTCCGGGTGCAGCCTGGGAATCGGCCTCCTGATTTCGAAACACTGGCTTTTATCTTCGCACTGAGCATTGTACTGCAGCTGTCATATGGCTCTGCATTTTAAATTCCATTGCCTGTCAATCCTTGGCAAATGAAGAAAGGAAATCAACCATAAACCCGGGAGTTCTGTGAAGCGGCGATGCTTGCATCTTGGAGGACCTTGGGTGTAGCTTGTCTTTCATTTGCTCCAAAGTAGACAGTTATTTGTGTTTTAAAATGTATTTTAAAGGCTTTGAGTTCAGAATAAAATCAAAGAATAAGAAATCAAACAATCGAGACAACAGAGACAAAAAAAATCTGTGAAGCCGGAAGTTTCCCCGAATCACTAAAGACCAAAGGATGCGGTTTTCCAAAGTGCATGCGGTGTGGGCTGCGGCCTCTTTATCATTAGAACGGAGCTTGAAAAGATTCAGAGGATGTATTTAAGATGGAGAGAAATTCTTTAATACACAGATAATTTGGAACGGGGTTGTGGTTCCCACTAGGCTTACTTCTATGGGAAAATTCAGAGACTCTCTGACTGTTTCTGCCACACACTTGCGGAGGAGCTTTGATGGCACATCTGCTCAGAGGCTGGAGAGAGCAGGACCAGTACAGTGAGGTCTTTGTAAAGCTTTTCCTCTGAACCAGGTCTCTGTTACATGATATCCGAGACTCCACATGCCTGCTTGCTTCCAAACAGCGAGATGGAGCAAATCATTTAAAATTCACGCAAACCTCAAGTAGATATTGTAAGGCTTCATTGCAGTGATGCAAACCTTAGTCTCATTGAATTATTTTACATAATGTTTGGAAGATGTTTTAGAGGAAACTCTTTTCTTTCTCCAGGACTCATTATTATGTGTTAATATAAAATCTCTTTCCAATACAGTAATCTATTTCAACATCAAAGTAGCATTTTAATTCTACAACACCCTTTTACTTTAAAAAAATGTACTTTGGGAATGAACTTTACATAGACCATATCAGCTGGGTAGGACTAACACAGAAGCATCATGTGTAGGCAGTGTGTGAAGAAGTTAGCATTTTCTGAAACATAATTATTTCTCTTATCATTTAAAGTATAGAAAAATTAAAAAATATAAAAAGATAACTTTCTTGAATGATACATAGTGCTACAAAACGCAGATACCACTATTAATAGTGTGATATTTTTCCATGAGAAAGTTATTAATTCAATTCATAATCATATTTATTGTGTAGTTGAAACTTTTCAGCACAATGCTATTAAAACACTAACCAGTTTTGCACCTTCTACCAACAGTGAATGGGTGGGTTCATTCTATTGGACTGAACTTTCATCATGTGTTGGGGGGGGTGTGTGTGTGTGTACGTGTGTGTGTGTGTATGTGTCTGTATGTGTGTGTATGTGTGTATGTGTGTGCATGTGTATATGTGTGTATGTATCTGTGTGTATGTGTATGAGTGTGTGTATGTGTGTATGTGTATGAGTGTGTGTGTGTGTGTGTGTATGTGTATGAGTGTGTGTGTGTGTGTGATTATGTGGATCAGTGTGTTCTGATTTGGTAATCAAAAGTGCAGTTCTCTGATTTCTAGTGTGTGAGCATGTGATTTAGCCAGTCATGCTTCTTAAAATTATCTATTCATAGCCTTTGCTCATTTATTGAGGCTTTAGTGGTTTTCAATTAGAATTGCACTAGCTCTTTATATAATAAGTACATTAACTTTTATCTGCTGTGATTTCAATTAACTTGGTTAATTTTATATAAATTTCACATTTGTATAAATTAATTTTTTCAACAATTTTGACTGTGTAATTTTTTTCCATAGTTTTTAAACTTAGATAAGAGATAGCATTCTACTAAGGTCTTCTGATATAAATAGCTGTTTGAATCCTATGGAAAACTTGAATTTTGCCAATGAGAGGTCATTTCATGTCAGGGCACTAAGCTATAATATAATTATCCACATAACCTCATTAAACTGTCATCTGGATTGGTGCTTGTGTTCTGACACATGATCATCTCCCCACATCAAACATGCAGATTCATCTTACCTCTTATCTGAATGCTCTGAACATTCTTGTGTTAGACATGTCTAGACTTGGGGCAGTTTTCAGTTTTCTCAACCAAGGAAACTATGAAAGCACAGAGTAGGTTAAAGTTATTTACCCGGACCTGAGGTTTAGGTGTTTTATCAGATTTCAAGGTCATTTCCAAGGAAATACACTCTTAGCTGAAACAGAGAAAAGAGTTGGCAATTTTTAGCTTTCTCTCAATGAACTTAGAGAATTATAATATTTTAGAGTTTAAAAACTTAAAAACAACTAAGAGTTTATTTTCTTTTTTTAAATGAAGGATTATAGCAATGTATATTGTTGTTGTTTTTTCATTTGTTAAGGGGGAATTAAGTCTGAGAGGGATTCAGTGACTTGCCCAGGTCTGCCAGAGAGGCTGCTGGCAACTTTATTGGGGGAAACAACCAGGATTTGGAGTTGAGTGCTTTGTTTTGTTTTGTTTTTATTATATGTTAGATACGACATGCCTTTGGTCAAATCAGGACCGACTTTGATCTTATTAGATATCCTCCAATCAGAATAAATCAATCTATCAGTATCATTGTGTGTCATACAGTACAGACTTGTCTTGATAGTGATGGTTTATGACTTTGAATTCCAAATAACATTTAAGCAAAGACACTCTGATCATGCTTGATAGGAATGCTTTTTACCTCAAGGCCCTATTTCTTCCTGTGAGTTTGTTACCAGTACAATCTCTTTCATAAGTATTGCATACTCCTCAGAGAAGAAGTATATATAGAACTAAATTAAGGAAAGTGAGGTGCACAGCACTTAAAAAGATGAGCCTCTAAGAAACCCTTCTGAAGACCACTCATTCTATAAAAGGAGCAGTCAGTTCAATTAGTTTGGTAAGTTTAAAATATCCAAAATATTCCTAAGTTGTTTGGAATTCAGAAAACAAATTATAGTGGTCAGAAAGCCAAATTTATTTTCCTAACCATTACTGAAACCCAAGGAAGATGTAATGTATTTGTTATTAATTAATTTGGTCATTGAAAACCTTAAAAGAAAGATTTGCTTTAGGATCCTAGAAACATTAGAAGTCATTCTACATTTAATCTTTCTTCACATATCTGACATTGAAAAGTAGGAAAACAAAACTTGGGAAGAGTGTTTTGCAAGAGACTCTTCCAAGCCTGCATCATAGGGGATGGCTCAGGCTGGCCGCTGGTCCCTCCTCTGGGCAACAGGAATCTCGCTGTGGGAGCAGCAGCCGCACCTGCTGGCTCTCACTGGCTGCAGAGGAAGATTACAGGCACAACTGTGGGTGACCCTGCCAGAAACACACAGTTGCTCCTGGGACTCCCAAGTTCCATGGTCAGATCTTATTTGTGTTTAGTGATCCAAGTCCAATTACGGACTTCTACTCAAGGACCCTTCCTTTTTTCATCCTCTTCTCTCTTGGCATTGCTTATTGGCAATTTCTTTTTAGAAATGTTGGATATTATGGTCCTAGAGAAGCAGCAGGTCCCCACAGCAGCAGTGCCACCCATGGGAGCTTTGTGGTTTCTCAACAGCTTCCAAAAACTAAAACTTGTCTTCCCGGGGGTAGCTGGGAAAGGCTTGGAGGAGTCACACACCTGACCGCTGTGCTATAGGCATTCCTGAGAAACCAGTTGAATGGATTTTTCTTCCTATGGGCTTCTGGCTAAAGGGACAGAGAATGAAACCTAAGAATAATTGGGGAGAATGTCAGTGACTCCACTGTTCAGTTCCTCTCCTTCAAATGGCATGATCTGTCCAGGTTCTATTTTCTTTACCAAAATATCTGGCCATTAACATATCCCAAGGTACTCTTTGGGCAATGAGGACCGAGGCACTCTAAGAAACTTTCCCTAAGCAGTTTCTAATCTTAACTGGCAATAAGCAAACCTGATTAATATGCAGTGAGCAAAAGCAGAATAAGGAAATGATGAGAATTTCTTGAGTATGCAGTAACTTCTCTCTCTAACCACTGTCATCTCTGAATGACAAGGATCAAGATACCTTAGTATTGCTTCATTCCATTCATTTCTTTCCTCATTCAAAAAACAATGAATCAAAGTACAGAGAAATTAGAGTTTATAAGTATTTTCTAGTAATCTCATTTTAATTTTCATAACATTTTTGTGCAGAACTAGAGCATATGTTGTTTCTGTGTCTTAAGATGAGAGAAATATGGCCCAGAGGACATAAAGCGTTTGTATAAGGTAATAGGGCCACGTGGGGACTGACTGTCAGAACTTGTCTGAAATCGTTTGGCTCTGTGTCCCCACCCAAATCTCATCTCTGACTGCAATACCCACCTGTCAAGGGAGGGACCTGGCAGGAGATGATTGGATCATGGGGGTGGTGACCCCCATACTGTTCTCATGAAAGTGAGTGAGTTCTCATGAGGTCTGGTGGTTTTATAAGTGGTAGTTTCTTCTGCTCTCTTCTGTCTCTTTCCTGCCACCATGTGAAGAAAGTACTTGCTTACAGCTTGCCTTCCGCCATGACTGTAAGCTTCCTGAGGCCTTCCCAGCCATGCAGAACTGTAAGTCAATTAAACCTCTTTCCTTTATAAATTACCTAGTCTTGGGTGTTTCCTCACAGCAGTGTGAAAATGAACTAATACACAATCCTCAGACTCTGCACCCAGCTTCCTTTCTGCTGCATCCTCTTGGTTCCTCTCAAATGCCCTCATGCAAATTTCCCAAACACCCTTCATTTGTCCACATTTGCATGATTCTGAGTCTTTGGCTAACATAATGCATATTCTGTAGTCCAGTTGTAAATTATATTACTCTCTGAAGAATCCAGTAAGTTTCTTTGTCTCTTTCCACTGATTTTTAGTTGCCTGATCATAGCATAGCACACTCATATGGTTATACGGGATCCTAGCACCTTTTGCTGATTTCAAATGATTTGTTTTGCGGATAGTGGGATTGTGTGATTGCGAAAGGCCCTCTTGAGATTCTACTTTTAACTTTATTTTGATTTCTAGAGAGAAAGTAGAATTTGAGGAGAACTTTCATCATTCTGATCCTTCCCTTTTATTCTTTTGAAATGAATGTTATTTGAATCTCAAAGCATTGAGGGGATCCTAGTGACCAAGGAAACAGGACTGGAATGGTGGTCAAGCCTTGAGTTATCCGCTGGCTTGTCCAGTGTTTGGCTGTGTAACCTGGGAAAACATTATCCATCTGTTTATTCTCCTGTAAAATGTGGGTTTGTGGGTGAGAAAGTGCATGGAGTGGGGGTTGATCAAACAGTATTTTTCTAGGCATCCTTTGTCATCAACAGCCTATGTGTCTCTGCTTTCTTTCCCACCTCCTCAGCCATCAGGTGGCATCTCATGACCGTCTGCAAGTTTCCACACTTCCTTTTTCTGGGGCCTGCACAACCACTCGGGTTTGAGTCTTATCCTCTGCAAACCTGCTACCTTTCCACAGTGATGTAGAAATCACTTCTGGAAAATATCGGCTGCAGGATCCAAATGCTGGAACTTACCCTCTCTAGCTATCCACTCTCTATCCACTCTCTAGCTATCAGGCTGGGACTGGGTTTTTATCAGATACACTGTTTCCCTTTATTTAGCAGGTATTATTTACCGTAATTCAAAACAGGATATGATATGAAATTTTAGGCACTATGGTACTGCGGCTGAATAGCTTAAAGGTAAAGCAATGCTCCCCAAGTGAGGAGAAAAGCTTTGGGAACTTGTTAAAATGCGGTTTCAGTTGCATAGCACTAGGGTAGGGGATGCACTCCACAACTTCTAGCAACTTCCCAGGAGATACTGATGCTGGGAATAGAAAGGGTGGAAAATACTTGTTGGGATTCTGAATTCCAATTGTTATTCTATCACTTAATAATTCTGACCTTAAGCAAGTTACTTAGCCTTTCTGCCCCTCTGTGTCTTTTTACCTAAAGTGTTAACAGTCATAGTACCAGCTCCCAGGCAGTATAGAAGGAAGAATCCATAGCGTTTTACAGTTTGGACCCCACTGAGCCCTGACAGGTGTATTATTTTGGTAAGCAGATCAATGTCTGAACCCAAAGGGTGCCTTTCCTTTCCACTTGCACAGGGCTTCAGTCTGGAGCCATCTGCGATACTTTCTCTATCAGGTTTCCTGAAATTTCATATGTTTTAAATATTGATATTTGTTCCTTAAAAGTTAAGATATATTAGGCAAAAACAGACCCAAACGCACCTGCATAGGAAATTGAGATCCGTTTAGAATATACATACTCATGTAACTTCAGAAATCCTTGATAAACCCAAAAGATGGGAATGAATTTACTTTGTGCCCATGTCCCAAACTTCCTGGGTGTGGGAAGGCAGTGTCGATGCATTAGTGTAAATTGACACAGTGGAGAAATCAGGTTTGTTTGCATTTTAAATAAAGAGAGTGATACAGCTAGCTTCCAACCCTGATTGGTTCTGCTAGCAGAACTCTAGGGTAGCTGAACTGGGAACTATCGTTGTCTCCAGGGGTACTGTTCACATTTTCCCTTCATTTTAAGTATGATAAGAGCTGCATGAAATATTTTGTTGTTACTGTTCTTGAGGTTCTAAGATGCTAATGCAATTGTGTGTACCTAAAAATGAAAGCTTATCTTCACCTTAAAATTGCTTAGAATGCTATGAGCTGTCTGAGAGAATTTTTGTCACCGATTAGACTTTTGAGATCCCACCCATGAGACTAGAGCCCTCTGTAGCCAGAAGAGACATTTTTAGTGACTTCTGAGCCTGTATAAATCTACATTTCAGTGCCTTGCATATAAATTAAGCTTTCATATTATGGGTTTTAAATTAAATTCATTACCCCTGCTCTCAGTTCTACTGACATTTGGAAATAGGTGTGCAAGGCTCCTGAAGTCTATCATCATTTTATTGGTAGAATTTGTGGTATGAGGCAGATAAGGGAAGATGCCAAATAATTGAGGTACATTTTTCTCAGCTGCTAATAAGACCAAATGTTTAGTGACAGATTACTACGATGATAGATACAGTTTTCAATTAATTATCTCAAAGGAATCAGTATCTCCATTTTACAGATGGGGAAACTGAATTACAGGGTGGTTAAACACTTGCTCTAAGG
Organism: Pongo pygmaeus; assembly: GCF_028885625.2. Classification (NCBI taxonomy): domain Eukaryota; kingdom Metazoa; phylum Chordata; class Mammalia; order Primates; family Hominidae; genus Pongo; species Pongo pygmaeus. Next base: position 129,096,631 of record NC_072385.2, read on the forward strand.
CACATAACTGGCACGGTACACAGCTAGCATGAGAAGCAAGGTGGAACTGATTTCATGCTCTTGGCCCCTACACAAGAGTTCTCAAATGGAAGTGTGCATCAGAATCACCTGGGGAGCTGGTCAGAGGTTGCTAGGGTTTCTCCTAGAGTTTCTGATTAGATAGGTCTGATTTGAGGTTTAAAATATTGCATTTGTTTCACGAATTCCCAGGTGATGTCCCTGTGTCATGAAGAAGCATACCACAAGGAACCACTACTTTACCCTGTAGTGTCTTTATTTTTATTCTGGTAAAACACGTGTGATGATTAATTTTAAGTGTCAACTTGATTGGATTGAAGGATGCAAAGTATTGTTTCTGGGTGTTTCTGGGTGTTGCCAGAAGAGATTAACATTTGAGTCAGTGGACTGGGAGAGACTCACCCACAATGTAGGTGGGCACCATCCAATCGGCTGCCAGCGCAGCTAGAAAAAGCAGGCAGAAGAAGGTGGAAGAAGCTGACTTGCTTTGTCTTCTGGCTTTCATCTTTCTCCCATGCGGGATGCTTCCTGCCCTTGAACATCAGACTCTGAGTTCTTGGCCTTTGGACTCTTGGACTTAACACCAGTGGTTTTCCAGGGACTCTCCTGCCCTCAGCCACAGACTGGAGGCTGTACTGTTGGCTTCTCAACTTTTGAGGTTTTGGGACTCAGACTGAGACACTACTGGCTTCCTTGCTCCTCAGCTTGTAGACAGCCTATCTTGGGACTTTACCTTGTGACCATGTTAGTCAAATCTCCTAAATATACTCCCCTTCATAAATACATATATCCTATTAGTTCTGTCCCTCTAGAGGACCCTGACAAATACAATATGCTTAACATAAAATTTACCATTTTAACCATTTTTAGGTGAAGAGTTTAATTAAGTAAAGTACATTTACCATCCCACTCCAGAACATTTTCATCTTCCCATACTGAAACTTTGAGTGCATTAAACACATGTCCCCATTCCCCTCAGCACCCCCAGCACCCTCAGAGCCAACATTCTCCTTTCTGCCTCTGTATGCTTGATGACTCTCGATACCTCATGTAAGTAGAATATTATACTAATTTTCCTTTTGCGACTGACTCATTTTACTTAGGATAGTGTCCTCAAGGTTCATCCGTGTTGTAACATATAATTTCCTGTCTTTTTTTAAGGCTGATATCCATGATATGAATATGCCAGATATTTTTAATCTCTATATTTCCTTTTCAGAGACAGCCCCTGAGATTGAAGGCATTATCTCCAGGATTAGAATACCCCTTGCTCCCACAGAGACTGAGGACTTGGTGGCTGTGTGCATTGTAAATGCCCCTTCATGGGTCCTTTCTGCACAAACAAGTTCTCCTTGTTACTCCAGCTGCTCTGACCACAATCTCCATGGTTGTTCTCACTGTTCCCGATTTCCTAAAGCAAGGAATTGAAACTGACGGAAAGAAAAGCCTTTATTCTTGATTGGATGTGATGGGACAATGATTGTAAAAATTGTGTTTGAAAAGATAAATTTCTATATAACTATCAGCTCTTGTGATGCCTCAAATAGTATTTTGAAGTCTTAATAAATGCTTTTTATTTGGATAGAGGGTGTAAGGATTTTGCAAGATATTTTCCCTGTTTTTTCCATTTCTACTAATGATATTTGTTAATGTTAAAATACACAAAACTTATTTTGAAAGAGCTTTCCTGACAGTTTTGTCTTGTATTCTGACCAAAGGGTATCTATGATTGAATTATCACATTGAGTAGCAGGATTGATGTTGTGACACTAATCTGTAGTGGAAACAGAGGATAGATTTTCCTTTATAACAGAGGCTTTCGCTTGTCAAATGTGATGCAATCAGATTTGACCTATCTATCAAGTTTTTGTTTCTACATGAAGAAATGTAGAAAGGTAAATATCTTTCTCTGAGTAAGAAGTTTTAAAGCTCATTTTAAAGATTTCATAAATGCAGAACCATTTCTTAATGTATGCACAAGGATCTCTCTGAAGATAACTTTAATGTGCTTGAGTAGATTTCTATCATGCAATTTGACTTTGATTAAATCAGGTTTCACGTGTGTGAAAATCATTTGCAAATTAAAAGTCTTTCAAAAGGCCACAGTTTAACATTTTGAGATGTGACATCATAATTGAGAACTTAATACATAGCAGGTGAAAGTGTTCATTGACTGAAATGCACAGTTTTAAGATATTTGATATTTATTCAGTCTCATCATTTTTTTTTATGCTTAGTTTATTTTTTTATTTTATTTTTTGAGACAGAGTCTCACTTTGTCACCCAGGTTGGAGTGCAGTGACATGATCTCAGCTCACTGCAATCTCCACTTGTGGAAGTTAGTGTGGCGATTCCTCAGGGATCTAGAACTAGAAATTCCATTTGACCCAGCCATCCCATTACTGGGTATATACCCAAAGGACTATAAATCATGCTGCTATAAAGACACATGCACACGTATGTTTATTGCAGCATTATTCACAATAGCAAAGACTTGGAACCAACCCAAATGTCCAACAATGATAGACTGGATTCAGAAAATGTGGCACATATACACCATGGAATACTATGCAGCCATAAAAAATGATGAGTTCATGTCCTTTGTAGGGACATGGATGAAATTGGAAATCATCATTCTCAGTAAACTATCGCAAGAACAAAAAACCAAACACCGCATATTCTCACTCATAGGTGGGAATTGAACAATGAGAACACATGGACACAGGAATGGGAACATCACACTTTGGGGACTGTTGTGGGGTGGGGGGAGGGGGGAGGGATAGCATTGGGAGATATACCTAATGCTAGATGACGAGTTGGTGGGTGCAGCGCACTAGCATGGCACATGTATACATATGTAACTTACTTGCACGTTGCGCACATGTACCATAGAGTCTAAAGTATAATAATAATAATAATAATAAAGGAAAAAAATAATAATAATAAAAAGTCTCATCATTTTTATATCAAGATAATTTTTAATTAATTATTAATTACTTTTTTTCGAGATAGATTCTTGTTCTGTCATCCAGGCTGGAGGGCAGTGGCTTGATCTAAGCTCACTGCAACCTCCGCCTCCCGGATTCAAGCAATTCTCCTGCCTCAGCCTCCCTAGTAGCTGGGATTACAGGTGCCCATCAGCACGTCCAACAAATTTTTGTATTTTTAGTAGAGATGAGGTTTCACCATGTTGGCCAGGATGGTCTCGAACTCCTGACCTTGTGATCCGCCCACATCGGCCTCCCAAAGTGCTGGGATTACAGGTGTGAGCCACCACGCCTGGCTAAGTTGGAGCATTTATGTTATGTTTTCATTGAATAATTTTTATTTGAACAATCTAGTTGCTCTTAACCATTGTCATCACACAGAAATACTTGAGAGCTTAGTTCTGTTGGTGACACTAGTTGACATCAACTCTACACTCTTCATCTGAGAGTTTTCAGGTGCTAATGTTCAACAGGTAGGAATTCCTGAATTAGTCAATGAAATGAAATTAGACACTCAAATGTTCACATCTTGTCCATTCCATCATTCAGGGTTTTAGATGAGTTCACTCAGGATAAACTACGTCAATCTGAGATGGAGCATAAAGATATAAAATGGGAAACTTGTTGTAAAAGATGTCATCTATACAATTTCATTCTGGACCTTCTTATCAGGATCTGAATTATTTTGTTCTGTAATTAATTTTTAAATAAATATTTGCTTCTTTCAGTTTTAGATAAGAATTACTTACTCTTGGAAGGAACAGTCCTTGAATATTGAATAAGTGCAACTCAGCAATGCAAGCAGCTGCGTTCTCCAAAGTAAATCTCAGGGATGTTGGAGTGTGTGGCCTTGCAAACATACACACAGTCTTGTGGCCTGAGGCACCATCAATTTTGCTACAAGTGATAATAACCACTGTATAATAGATAAAGCTCACAATTCAGTAGAACCAGAAAATGGACTTTTGGAATATGCTCCCATTTGAATGGATTTTAGGAATATGCTTCCCTTTAAAGTTGTGGCTCTTGTCAGCAAAGCATAAATTTTGAAAGCATGAATTCAAACTGAATGGCTTCCAAAAAGAGCACATTTATCTTCTATTATATGGAAACATGTAGAAAGTAGAATTTGAACACCAAGCTTTGAGGCAGAAGACCCAGGGATTTTGATACAGTTTGGATATGTGCCCCTGCCCAAATCTCATGTTCTATTGTAATCCCCAGTTTTGGTGGAAGGGGGAGTGTCTGGTGGGAGATGATTAGATTATAGGAACAATTTGTCATACATGGTTCAGCACTGTCATCTTTGTACTGTCTTTGCAATAGCAAGTTCTTGTTAACATCTGGTCTTTTGAAAGTGTGTAGCATCTCCTCCCTTGTTTACTTGCTCCTGCTTTCACCAAGTGATGAGCCTGCTTCCTCTTTGCCTTCTGTTATGATTGTAAATATTCTGAGGCCTCCCCAGAAGGTGTTGTAGATGTTGCTATGCTTCCTGTACAGCCTGCAGAACCATTAACCTATGAAACCTCTTTTCTTTATAAATTACCCAGTCTCAAGTATTCTTTATAGCAATGCAAGAACTGCTTAATACAGAAAATTCGTACCAAGGAGTGGATCATTGTTGTAAAGATACCTGAAAATGTGAAAACAGCATTGGAATTGGTAACAGGCAGAGGTTGGAGGAGTCTGGGAGGCTCAGAAGAAGACAGGAAGTTGAGGGAAAGTTTGGAACTACCTAGAGATTGGTTAAATGGTTGTGACCAAAATGCTGATAGTGATATAGACAGTAAGGGTTAAGCTGATGAGGTCTCAGATGGAAATGAGCAACTTACTGGGAACTGGAGCAAAGATCATTTTGTTATGCCTTAGCAAAGAACATGGCTGCATTACACCCCTGCTCTAGGAATCTGTGAAACTTTTAACTCAAAAGTGATGATTTAGGGTATCTAGTGGAAGAAATTTAAAAGCAGAAAAATGCACAAGAAGTGACCTAGCCGCTCTTAGCAAGTTATATTGAGATATGAGAGCAAAGAAATGACTTTAAACTGGAACTTGTATTTAAAAGGGAAGCAGAGAGTACAAGTTTGAAAACTTTGTAGCCTGGAAAGCCCATTTTAAGGGGAGGAATTCAAGCAGCCTGTAGAAATTTGCATAAATAAAAAGGAGCCAAGTGCTAATAGCAAAGGCAATGAAGACAAGGCCTGAGAGGTATTCAGAATCCTTTATGTCAGCCTCTTCCATCACAGGCCCAGAGGCTTATGAGGACTGAATAGTTTCATGGGTCAGGCCCAGGGCCCAGTGCCCTGTGCTGCCTCAGGACACTTTTCCCTGTATCCAGTTGTTTCAGCTCCAGCTGTGGCTCAAAGGGGCCCAGGTATAGCCCACGCTGCTTGTATGAATCCATTTTCATGCTGCTGATAAAGACATACCTGAGACTGGGTAATTTATAAAGAAAAAGAGGTTTAATGGACTCATAGTTTTATGTGGCTGGGGAGGCCCCACATTCATGACAGAAGGTGAAAGGCACATCTCACACTGTGGCTGAAAGAGAAAGAATGAGAACCAAGTGGAAGGGGAAATCCCTTATCTAATCATCAGATTTCATGAGACTTATTCACTACCACGAGAACAGTATGGGGGAACCGTCCCCATGATTCAATTATCTCCCACTGGGTTCCTTCTACAACACATGGGAGTTATGGCAGCTAAAATTCAAGATGAGATTTGGGTGCGGACACAGTCAAACCATATCACTGCTGCTTTGGAGAGCACAAGCCTTAAGCCTTGGCTTCCACATAATGTTAAACCTGCAGGTGCACAGAATGCAAGAGTTAAGGCTTGTGAGACTCTGTCTTGATTTCAGAGGATTTACGGAAAAGCCTGGATGTCCTGGCAAAAGCCCCCTGCAGAGGTGAAGCCCTCACAGAGAACCTCTACTATAGCAGCACATAAGGAAAATGTGGGGTTCGGGCTCCCATGGAGAGTCTCCACTGGGGCACTTCCTAGTAAAACTGTGAGAAGAGGGCCACTATCCACCAGACCCCAGAATGGTAGATCCACCAACAGCTTGCACCCTGCACTTAGAAAAGTCACAGGCACTCTCAGTGTCAGCCTGTGAGAGCAGCTTTGTGGGCTGAACCCTGCAAAACCACAGGGGTGGAATTACTCAAGTCCTTGGGAGCTTGCCCCTTGCACCAGTGTACCCTGGATTTGGGACATGGAGTCATAGGAGATTATTTTGGAGCTTCAGGATATAATGTCTGCCCTGCTGGGTTTCGAACTTGCATGGACCCTGTAGCCCCCTTTTTTTTTGGCTTTCTCCCTGTTGAAATGGGGATACTTACCCAATGCATATATACCCACTGTATCTTGGAAGCAACTAACATATTTCTTATTTTATGGGCTCATAGGCAGAAGGGACTAGCCTTGTCTTATATGAGACTCTGGGCTTTGGGCTTTTAAGTTAATGCTGGAATGAGTTAAGACTTTGAGAATTATTGGGAAGGCATGGTTGTAGTTTGAAATGTGAGAAGAACATGAGATTTGGAAGCGGCCTAGGGCAGAATGACATAATTGGGATTAGTGTCCCCACCCAAATCTCATATTGAAATGTAATCACCAAAATTGGAGATGAGGCCCCGTGAGAGGTAATTGTGTCATGGGGGCAGTTTCTCATGAATGGTTTAGTACCATCCCCCTTGGCACTGTACTCACCGTAGTGAGTGAATTCTTTTCAGATTGGGATGTTGCACCTCCCCCTGATTCTCTTGCTCCTGCTTTTGCCATGTGATGTGCCTGTTCCTGCTTTGCCTTCTGCCATGATTGTAAGTTTCCTGAAGCCTCCCCAGATGCTGAGCAGATGTCTTTATGCTTCCTGTACAATCTGCAGAACTATGAGCCAATAAAACCTCTTTTCTTTAAAAATTACCCAGTTTCAGGGTTTCTTTATGGCAATGCCAGAATGGCCTAATACAGGCTTTTTTTTTTTTTTTTTTCGTTTTTCCTATAAAAGACTAGCATCTGTCTAAGAGTAGAGGAAAATATGGTTCTGTGGTGCCATCTTGTCTTCTTAAACACAACATGAGGGCCTCCTCCTGGATTCAACCAGAATCTCCTCCTAGCATTGAGCACACAGTGAGGAACAAAACAGACCCCAGGCAGGCAAATCTGCCAGATGAGAAAGACATTATACAAATCTACATCAAATAAATAACATATGAGTGCAAATAGTGACAAGGGCCATGAAAAACAAACATAACTTTAGACCATATTGTTGAGTAGTTTGATGTTGAGAGCACTCTGAAGACATCAAAGGGCCCCTTAAGGAGTTGTTATTAAACTCTACAAATAAGTTTGATCTTAGACTGCCAGAAAACTATCATTTTCTATGTTATTATTGCTTTTATAAATCTCTTAATATATGTTTTAAGCCCTGACTTAGCCATTCTTCTAGAAAATACCATTCAGTGCTTTCGGATCCCATCTTCATTTCTGGCTTTTGGGGTTGGAGTCCCTTTTAGTCATTGGACAGCCGTTCTCACAGATCATCAAAAATCTGTTCAGATTTATTCAGAATGGCATCTGAGAAAGCATCAAAGCAAAAGAGCCTTGTCCTCCTTCAAATGAAGAGAACTCTTCATCTACCAGAGATGTGTTTGTTGCAGCATGTGTAGGGTCACAGAACCTCAATTCTGATGGCTTCCTTGCTTACTAGCTTGATTGGTTGACTGATTGCAGAGACAGAGGTGCTTAGAGTCTTCTCAGGAAACCAAAGAAGGTGGCAGCTGATGCTGATGGATTCTAGGCTCAGTTTACGAAACTTCTCCCACCCCAAAGTGAAGACATACTGAGGGTGAAAAGGACAAAATAGTTTAAGGAAAGGATATGGATAGATATTTGAGTTAAGGACCTGTGATGGTTAATAATGAGTGTCAACTTGATTGGATTGAAGGATGCAGAGTATTTTTCCTGGGTGTGTCTGTGACGGTGTTGCCAAAGGAGATTAACCTTTGAGTCAGTGGGCCAGAAGGCAGACCCACCTTCAATCTGAGTGGACACCATCTAATCAGCTGCCAGTGCAGCCAAAATAAAATCAGGCAGAAGAACATGGAATGATTAGACTGGTTTAGTTTTCTGGCCTACATCTTTCTCCCATGCTGGATGCTTTCTTCCCTCGAACATCAGACACCAAGTTCTGCAGTTTTGGGACTCAGACTGGCTCCCTTGTTCCTCAGCTTGCAGGCAGCCTATTGTGGGACCTCACCTTGGGTTCATGTGAGTCAATACTCCTTAATAAACTCCCCTTTATGTATAGAACTATCCTATTAGTTCTGGCCTTCTAGAGAACACTGACTAACACGGGACCCAACCCATAGCAATTGCTGTATTTTACTTCATGAGCTAAAAACACTGGTAGTGCATTGGAATCATCTTATGATTGAAAAACCTACAGTACCTGTGGTCCATCCAAGAGCAATTAAATCAATGTCTATACACGGTTACAGGTATCCTTCATACAGAGAGATGAGATCACAATTTGAAATTAATATCATAAACGCATTCTTACAATGGAGGACACTGACTCACAAAGAAATTCAGATCTTCATAAGAAACTTGAAAGTAGGTAGATAGGCTGGGCAACCCATTTGCCGACTCAAGAATGGAGATGTGATAATAATTTAAGGGATTCCACTGGAATGCACAGGGAGCCCAGAAGAAATGAACTGGAGACAAGAACAGTACCCTAACTTGATGTATGGTTGGACCCTGAAATAAGGTAGCAGTGGAGACAAAGCAGAAAAGGGTTTGAAGAGAGCTCTTATTTCACATTTGTAAATGCTCATTAATATAAACACGGGAAGAGAGGAATATGAAGGAGAAAGGTTTAGGCTGATTACATGTTTCTTTTGGGGGAATTGGGTGGGCAATAGTGTCATTCTCTAAGATGGGTGCTTGTTCATCTTATTCAGTAAGCGAAATAAAAGAATTGGGAAATGGAAATGGGTTCACTTTGGATACAGTGTATGTGGGATACAGCAAATCTGGAAGTTAGGAGAAATTTGAAATGGAGAGATTGTGTTATTTTGCAAAAAGCTGGTAGTTAAAGTTCCAGGAGTTGATAGGATCACTTAAGATTTACCTAAATATTGGAGAACAAAGAAGCTACAGTTACAAAGTAAGGGCATACCAAGATTTAAGTGATGGACAGAGGTAGATTACTGAAGTAGAATTGTACATGGCTGGGATTTTGAGCACTATATTAGTCAGGGTTCTCTAGAGGGACAGAATTAATAGGCGGTACATACATATATATGTATATATATATTATATATATATACATATATATAATATATATGTATAGGGGAGTTTGTTAAGTATTAACTCACATAATCACAAGGTCCCACAATAGTCCATCTGCAAACTGAGGAACAAGGAAAGCCAGTCAGAGTCCTAAAACTGAAGAACTTGGAGTCCAATATTCGAGGGCAGGAAGCATCCAGCATGGGAGAAAGATGCATGCTGGGAGGCTAAGCCAGTCTGGTTTTTTCACATTTTTCTGCCTGCTTTATATTCTATCTGTGGTGCCAGCTGATTAGAAGGTGTCCACCCAGATTAAGGGTGGGTCTGCCTTTCCCAGACTACTGACTCAAATGTTAATCTCCTTTGGCAACACCCTTGCAGACACACCCAGGATCAATACTTTGGATACTTCAATCCAACCAAGTTGACACTCAGTATTAACCATCACAAGCACCAAGAACATCTTGTGATTTAAACACCTGTACTAGTAATAATTCAATCTTTTAAGAAAAGGGAAGAGAAGGGCTTTGATTTTAAAATGACTATACAACCAATTCAAAATTTCATTGAGTATTGACTCTATTTTCTTCACAATCACATTTCTGGATGATCAAAGAGAGAATTCCAAATGTGGTTTCTCCTTTGTACTCCATGAGTAATTGGATCTCTCCTGTGATTAAAACTCTCCATGGCATATGTGTTTCTCTGAGCCTTAGCATAAAGAACATAAGCTGATTTATAAAGCCTCCTTACCACTACAATCCAGAAACAACTGTTAGTAACACTGGAGTGAAAGCCAGATTCCAGGCTTTCTCAAAACCGGATCACTCCCTAGTGTGGCTAAAAATCCCCCAGGAGCCCAGGAGCCCAGGAGGGGACAGCATACTGAGCTGAGAATAAGAAGTGTGGGGGCACCCAGATGAAGGTTATTTTTATAGTGTTTTATTGAAAAATGAGGGCCCAGACAGGATTTTGCTGACAGTTTTCCTAGATCAATTAGTTGTTATATAAGATACTCCTCTTCCTAAGAACAATTATTGAAAATGAATTTTCATCAATTAAAACCCCTATACTTTTCACTCATTTATTCAATAAATATTTTTTGCATTTTTGCAATGTACCTACATCTGAACTAGACTTAATAAATGTGTAAGATACATACCTGTCATCTAAGGCCTACTCGAATATATGCATGTTTCAACTTTTATTTATGCACATTTTATTTTGTTCCTTACAAAGTATTCAGTACTAAAAATTAGAACATAAGTGTTTCTTACTTTCGAATTACCACGTATTTGTGGCATTTTGTTCACTCATTCTTTGTTCTGAGTTTGCTCACACAAGTAAATTTTGTGAACTAATTTATTTAGTGGTCAAATCCTAAAATTCATCAAAAGCAGATTAATTACAAATCATCTTCCTCATTGCTTTTCTTATTCCATTATATGTTGCTGGTTATATCATTTATTCTTAGAATGGTATTTAAAGTTTTTATTTCTAAAAATACAAATAATAAATGCTCTTTTTGAAGCCTTTATTTTTCAAATAATTATAAAACTAAGCATTGAAAATACCTCTTATAATCTTTAAACGCAATGATTTTTATTAACTGCTGATTCATACTCCTTCCATGTTTTTCCTACTTTTATTCATATAATTTATGCTATTTTTGTTCCAAAGTGATTATAACATATACATAAATCTACCTCCTTCCTTTTAAAACTATCATGTGCAACATCCATGTGATTAATTTTCTACCTAAGCTCAACGGCTACATAATGTTTTGCATTATCACGTGTTATCTGCTTTCTAGAGAATTGTGAGAGAATAAATTTCTGTTGTTTTCAAACACCATGTTTGTATTAATTCTTACAATAGTCACAGAAAACCAATGCAGGAACTATAAGCTTTCCCTTAGGATATTGAAGTATAGATCAATCAGGTTTTCAGAAAAAAAAACAACAAAACCTACTTCTTCCACTTTCTTATATGTTGTGATTAAAAACAATTGTTTGCCAGTCAACCAGGAATCTGTATTCAATATAGAAATAAAGTTTCTGTCCCCATATATTTGGGCTGAAGTGGAGACTAGTGTGATTGACAAGATACCAGACCCTTCATGGATTTCAGGTCACAGCCCATAACTCTAAAATAATCACTGAATATTTATTCACTATGGCACTGCATGGGTGGGTGGGTGGAATTCATGTATAATAAAAGGGTCTGCCCTCCAGAATTGAGAATCTAATTAGGAGAGGGAAAAAAGTTAGAAAAGCTATGTGTGTGCTACTGGATCATAAGCTCCTCCAGGGCAGGGCTTTGAATGTCTTTTATCCTTAGTATGCAGAAAAGTGTCCGATAAGCAGATATCATTTACAAGGTCACTTTGTCAGTTACATGGTCTAATATGGTTAGGATTTATGCCCCTACTCAATTCTCATCTTGAATTGTAATATCCATAATCCGCATGTGTCAAGGGGGGAGACTAGGTGGAGGTAATTGAATCATCAAGGTGGTTTCCCCATGCTATTCTTGTGATAGCGAGTGAGTTCTCACAAGATCTGATGGTTTTTATAATGGGCGCTTCCCTCTTCACTCGGCGCTTCTCCTTCCTGCTGCCTTGTGAAGAAGGTGAAGAAGGTGCTCGCTTTCCCTTGGCCTTTCGCCATGATTGTAAGTTTCCTGAGGCCTCGTCAGCCATGCAGAACTGTGAGTCAATTAAACCTCTTCCCTTTATAAATTGCCCAGTCTTGGGCAGTTTCTTATAGCGGTATGAAATGGACTAATACACAGGTTGAGTTACACAATGTGGGTAATGTAGAAAATGCACAATGAGGGAGGAAAAAGATAGGTTCCAGGGACAGAGGGGTCCCAGAGGCAGCAGGTCTCACTCAAAGTCTATGAAGAAGAATGAGACCTCCTGGACAGAGTCTGTAGGGGCAGCACCTTGCACTTCTTTTCTCTGAGCCACTTTCAGCTCTTGGCACTGAGATGCTTATATGTTGAATGAGAGAGTACCAGGAGAAACAGATACCTTGGAAACAGTAACACAAGAAATGAAGAGTTGGGAAGATTTTCTCTGTTCACTGCGAGACTGTTCCTATTGGGCTTGCAATTCACTCCTAATCCTGTTGTGGAGTGAACTGTACTCCTCAAAAGAAGATACGTTCAAGTCCTAGCCCCAGTACCTGTGAATTGGCCTTATTTTGAAACAGCATCTTTGCAGATATAATCAAGATAAGATGAGCTTGTAATGAAGTAGGGTGGGCCCTAAGTTCAATATGACTGGTGTCCTTATTAGAAAAGGAGAAGAGACACAGGAAGAATGTCACGTGATGACAGAGGCAGACTGGAGAGATGCATCTTCAAGCCAAGGACAGCAAGAAGCTGGAAACCATCAGAAGTGAGGAGAGAAGTGAGCTGTGATCTACCTCTACAGGCTTCAGAGAGCACATGGCCCTACCAACACCCTGATCTCAGACTTCCTGCCTCCAGAACTGTGGGGATACATTTGCATTCTTCTAAAATCTGGAATGCCTCATGAATTTGCATGTCATCCATGTGCAGGGGCCATGCTAATCTTCTTTGTGTCATTCCAATTTTAGCATTCGTGCTGTGGAAACAAGCACCATTTGCATTGTTTAAAGCAACTCAGTTTGTGGACTCTGGGTGGGCAGCCACAGGAACCTAATCTAGGTCCCAACTGTGATGCACACTCTTGTTCCTCCCACCTAAACAAACTGCCTCCCCTGCAGATCTCTCGAGCGGTGGTCACGTTCTCCCTACAATTCTCATTACCACTGAGCTTAGAGGGAGGTAGAATGCCTACTAACTAATTATTCCCTCATTTTATTTTCTGGCGATTCTTTCTTTCTCCTCCCTGAAAATCCCCAACTCTGAATCTCATGTTGTCATGTTGCTGTTTTCTTCCAATGACTGGGTTATTGCCCTATATTTTAAGACAATTTTAGCTCACGGCCCATTATCTCAAGTTTTACATGGACTTAATTCCTCCCAATTTTTTTTTTTTTTTTTTTTTTGAGATGGAGTCTCGCTCTGCCACCAGGCTGGAGTGCAGTGGCACGATCTCAGCGCACTGCAACCTCCGCCTCCCAGGTTCAAGCGATTCTCCTGCCTCAGACTCCTGAATAGCTGGGACTACAGGCAAGAGCCACCATGCCCAGCTAATGTTTGTATTTTTAGTAGAGACAGGCTTTCACCATGTTGGCCAGAATGGTCTCGATCTCTTCACCTCATGATCTGCCCACCTCAGCCTCCCAAAGTGCTGGGATTATAGGTGTGAGCCACCGTGCCCAGCCCCCTCACAATTTTTAATATGTTTTTAGATGATCCTTTTAACATCTTGGCCTTCAGATTTCCAGAACTCCTCTTTTTGAAAGAGCTTGCTCTTGACGCTACCTTGGTTACTTGTTCTCATGGACATAGACTCAATAATACCTTCCTATTTTCCCAGCTCTCTCCATTTTATATCATTAGCCTAACAAAGCTTTAGCCTCACTGAGATTTTCTGTATATTGATCTTACAACATGTCACTACCCTTCACCCTCTTGATATTTGTGCTTTTCTCCCTACCCAGCCTACATTTTGCGGTTAATCTATACGAAACTCCTGCGAACACTCTTGACTCCTTTGCTCCTTTCTTCAACATACTTTAATGGCAAAACTACAACTCTGGTTGAATCCAAACTTTTGCTGACCAGATATTTCTATATTTTTGTAGCTGAATATGTTGGGGAAAAACAAGCAACTGCAGTGACCTGTTCCGAGGTGAGCTTCATGCCCATGAGCCTTCCTGCTGCAGGGCAGTGATGCGTACACACACCACTACACATTGCTGGGTCAGTCAATTTCCCACTGCCCTAGACTATGATTTCTCACTGTCTCCTTTCTCCGCAAAACCTTTAGCACTTCTCTCCACTTCTTATGCTCAGCCTGCTGTCTTCCTTACTGAAAAAACCGAAGCAGTAGAAGGGAAATTCTTCAGGCTCCTATCACATCAACTTACGAACATCTCTATCAACATATTCTGGCTTCCTGTGTGTTACCACAGTTGAATGTCTACGCTGTTATCTAAAACCAGACTCTGCAATTGTACACCAAATCCCATCCACTCCTGCTTATTCAAAATCATCACTGTAGCAATTTTTCTGCCTTCTCCTGCATTGTCAGTGTTTCTTTTTAAATAATGGTTTATTCTCAATGGCTTAAAAACATCATGTAATACTTCTTTCTGTCAAAACTTTTTTTTCTTAACCTCACTTTCCCTGCATTCTATTTGTTCTCATTAGCAGCAGAAATCACCAGCATGACCTGTATTTGTAATGTCCAATCCTTCTCTTACTCTGCCTTAACTATTTTTAGATCATTTTTTAAAATTACAGAATAACTTTTCTCTTGAGTAACCAAAGATCACCACATAGCTAACTCCAGTGATCCACCATCAGATCTCATTTTACTGAACCTGTTAGCTGTATTTGAAACCTTTAATCAAACTTCTTCCTCTTCATCATCTTCACTTTCTTTGACCTACTGAAAGAGCAGGACACATAATTTTTCTTCTGACTTATTGACCACATTTTCTCCATAACCTTTGCTGATTCTGACTCTTCTTCCTGTTCTCTTACTGCTGGGGTACTCTGGGGCCCTTGGCCCTCTTCTCTGTGTACACACGTTTGATGTTATCCACTCTCATATACCTTTAAACACTATCTCTATGCTTCTAATTTGAACACTTATATCTGCAGCCCAGACTTCTTTTCTGAGCTTGCCTCAATGTATACAAGTCTGTACCTGGCATCTCACTTGTCTCATAAACATCTTAAACTCAACATGACATAAACTGAACTCATGCTCTTCCCCCCCAAAAAAACACACTCATTTCACTTGTAACCTTCTCTCTCTGTTGAAGATAATGAAATCCTTCTAGTTGGATTAGACTAAAAACAAAACAACAACAACAACAATACAAAATTTAGGATCATTTTTACCTCCTCCCCGTCTTCCCATGTTAACCTCTCAGGATAGATTGCCATCTCTGCTTTTTAAGTGCTACTAAGACAATGGTTCAGCCCACTAGCCAGCTTTGCCCCAGAGAACAACAATCACCTACTAGCTGATCTTCCTGCCTCCACATTTGTCCTCTCTACTTAAGATTCAACATAATAGCCAAAGTGTATTTTGTTTGTTTGTTTGTTTTAAGATACAAATCAGTCTGTGCTTCCTTTCTGTTACTCGTGACTCAAAACCCTTTCTTGGCTCCCTGTTTCACTCAAAGTGAAAGCCAAGATCCTCACAATGGCAGGGCAGTTAAGGAAGCCGCCTCCTTAACCTTTGCAACCTGGACCTGCAGCCTTCTACCTCATTCACCCTGCACAAGCCTCAGTGGCCATTTCTGTTTTTTCCTTTTTTTTTTTTTTTTTTTGAGAAAGAGTCTTGCTCCATCACCCAGGCTGGAGTGCAGTAGTGCAATCTCGGCTCATTGTGTCCTCTGTCTCCCAGGTTAAAGCAATTCTCATGCCTCAGCCTCCCAAGTAGCTGAGATTACAGGCACACGCCACCACACCTGGCTAATTTTTGCATTTTTAGTAGAGATGAGGTTTCACCATGTTGGCCAGGCTGGTCTCAAACTCCTGACCTCATGTGATTCACCCACCTCGGCCTCCCAAAGTGCTGGGATTACAGGCGTGAGCCACGGCACCCAGCCTTCGCCATCTCTTCATTTTGTAAGCACATCTGTCAAATCCAATCTTCGGGCATTTCTACTAGCTGTTCCCTTGGAACACTCTTTTCTTCTCCTTATTGCCCTCAAGATCTTTCTCAAATATGTGTTTTTAGTGAGGGCTAATATGACCCCTTATTTTCATAACAATTTCTGCTTCTCACTTTTCCTGCAATCTCAGCTCCTGTCACTCTGTTGTTTTTCTTTTTAGTAGGGTATGTTGCTTGATACTTCTGTGCACCATGCTTTCTGCTTCTTGTCTGAATCCCCCTACTATAATGTGAGTTTAGTGAGGCAGGGGTTTTCTTTCTTTCTTTCTTTCTTTTTTTTGTAACATACACCAAGCATCCAGAATAGCATCTGCAGCATCATTTTCTCCAGGTATTCATTGAGAGAACAAAATAAACTCATGCTTCGTTGTTTAAACTAGGAGGGCAATTCAAAACTCAGGCACCACGGTCCTTCCAGCTGATTCAAACCAAGAACCTTAGTCATCCTTTTAGAATCACAGGTTAGAATCACTGCGGGACCTTTAAAAATAAATGCTAATATCTGGGCCCCACTCCCAGACCAAGTCCACATGAGATCTCTGGGTGTGGAATCCGGGCAGGATGTTCTGGAGAAATTCCCAAGCGACTTTTAGGAGCCATCAGAAGGAAGAGCTACTGCCATAGTGAGACAGCCTGGCAGACTGGGTTGGAGCCACTGAAGTTTGCGCCTTTTGCAGCTGGGAGGAGCCTGGCCCCTCCTCTTCCTGTGTGGAATTTGGGATTCAAGCGGCGAGGCAGGAAGCACTGTAGTAGGGACTCTGGCTTTGTGGTGAGTCCCTGTTTCCAATAAAACCCTGCTTTACTCACCCTTCAAACCGTCTGCGAGCCTAAACTTTTGTGGCCATGGGACAAGAACCCCGTCTTTAGATGAACTAAGACAAAGTCCTGCAACAATAAGTTCCTAGGTCCTAAAACCTACTCCTGCCTCCTGTTTCCCATTCCTCAGGTGTTTAGGGAAAAGTGGTCACTCACTGAAACTGGGCAAAGGATGACCCCTTGACCCCGAATGGCTGAGACCAGTTCCCTGAAGGTGCCCACAGCAGCTAAGCTTTAGATCTTCAATTAAAACTGATTAAAGTGGATGTTTATTTCTTTTCTACTGCTGGGGTGTTCTGAATATGTTAGTTCCATGTTTAGGTTTGCTGTTTGTAAATTCTCTCATTCCAGTCATCCCTCAACTTGTTCAGCACTGATGAAACAAGATGTTTTTCCTCAGGGAAATGTTTGAGATCTGATTCTGTGTGCTAATAGGTACCCAGACACCCCCTTGGCATATTCCTGAGTTCTGTTCCCATAGTTTACTCTGAATAAATTATGACATGTGGAGATAGGTCAGGAGTTTCAGTGACCTGTTTTTACCGAGACACTCTCTAGGCTTTGTCCCCTTAGATTTGCTGAAACTTCTAGTTTCTTTCACCGTCATCCTGTCTTCCTCTCCTTTCTCCCCATCAACCTCCACTCCTCTGAGAATCACAGGATTCCAAGCAGTGATGATGCATCTTCACCCCAAGCATCTGGTCACCCATGTTTTACCCATGTTTTACCCATATTTAGATGTTTCACCCTGCTGCACAGAGAGTTTGTGGAAGGAACCTCTTCCTGTCTTCAGATTTGGGCTATTGGACTTCAAGGACTTGCCAGTGGTTTGCAGCATGAGTGTGGCTAGAAATAGAGAACAGTGTTACCACTAGTCAGAGGCAAAGTCATGAGAAGGTCCCTGTGTCGTGATTTCCTGTCAAGGGCCAATGTTTGTAGAGGATGCCACAGACTCATCCTAGTTTCACTGTATGAGCAGAACACAGCGGAGTGCCACATTGCTTTGATCCATGTTCTAAGTCTATATTTTTTTTGGTAGTATTTTTGGTAATACTGAATCAGAAAAGCTATTTAATGAGCTCTGTTGTTGTCCCATCGCAAAATGTACCAGTCTTATGACCGAGAGCATTTAACTTGCTATTCTGGAAGAGTCTTTTTTTTTTTTTTTTTTTTTGAGACGAGTCTCGCTCTGTCACCCAGGCTGGAGTACAGTGGCGCAGTCTCGGCTCACTGCAAGCTCCGCCTCCCAGGTTCACGCCATTCTCCTGCCTCAGCCTCTCCGAGTAGCTGGGACTACAGGTGCTCGCCACCCGCCTGGCTAATTTTTTGTATTTTTAGTAGAGACGGGGTTTCACCGTGGTCTCGATCTTCTGACCTCGTGATCCGCCCGCCTCGGCCTCCCAAAGTGCTGGGATTACAAGCGTGAGCCACCGCTCCTGGCCTGGAAGAGTCTTATTACATTTGATTTTCTACTTAAGACTTCTCAAGAGTTTATTCAACATAGGAAACAAATGCCTCCCAAATGATATTTTTATGCAGGGGTCTGTTTAATCTAGGAATAAAAGCATGTGTTGCATTCAGCCACAAATCTATTTTTCCAGAAAAAAACACCATCAGTTCTGACAACTTGAAGGTTAGGTGATGCTTTAAAGAGCTATCCCATTCAGCTAAAGTGGAAGCTTGAACACAATGTTGTGTTTTAGGGTAAGAGTCTCCAACCCCTGGACCACGAACTGGTATTGGTTTGTGGCCTGTTAGGAACCAGGCCACACAGCAGGAGGTGAGCTGCAGGTAAACAAGCGTTACCACCTGAGCTCTACCTCCTGTCAAATCAGCGGAGCGCAAACCCTATTGTGAGCTGCCCATGCAAGGGGTCTAGGATACATGCTCCTTATGAGAATCTAATGCCTGATGGTCCGAGGTGAAACACTTTCATCTTAACCCTCCCAGCCCCAGTCCATGGAAAAGTTGTCTTCCATGAAACCGGTCTGTGATGCCAGAAAGCTTAGGGATCACTGTTTTAGGGCGTATGTCTGGGTGGAGGTCTGTGCGTACATGTGCGTGTTAATGTGCGTGCTTTTGGTGTGTGTGTGTGAAGTACGTCATAACCTGCTGTGCATGGTGTTCAAGCTTTCGATAATACTTCTATTGCTGATTAGCCATAGTTTCTGTTCATTCCTCGTGGCGTTATTCTCACTGCAACTCAGAGTCCGTAAACAGAAGGATGGATACTCCTCCCATGTCCTTTCCGTGTCTCAGGGCCTCCTGTGCCTTCAGTTACATTTCAGCCTTTCCTATCAGCTGTCCTCCAAACTGAGATGTGGGGATGAGTGTCCTCTGCCCCACGGAAGTATGAAAAGTCTCAAAGCCTGTGTATCCTTTGACCTAGCAATTTCAAATCTACATACATCCTACAAAAAGCACTGGGGATGTGTACAAATATGAGGAAGTAAGGATGTTTAAGGTATAAAATCGCCAAAGCCTTTCATTTGAGAATGAATGTGGCACTCCTTCTTTCTTATATTACTATTGCACAGGTCACAGCATATTAGTTTTTCTATAATACTTTTTATTTTTTGATTTTTTGGTTCCTTTAAAGCAGAAGGAGCTCTCCGTGATTTTAAAGTAACTCAAATGATGATTCATGTTAAACTTTGAATTTTTCTTTAGTCTTTACAAGTTACCTTGCTTACACATTTTTGAACAACAGTGGTCTTCTTTATGTTGTCCTTCCCTCCATCTTTTTATTTTCTTTCTTTTACTCTTTTTTCCTCCCTTTTGCTTTCAAAGTCACCTTAATGGAATCACTGAATTTTTACAAAGCTTCAACTGAGCTTTCATATCTTATGAAAACAACTAACTTTTCAAAAAAATGGTGCAATTACAGTAGCAGATATAAATGTCTTAAAAGGTAGATAAGAACTGAAGCTGAATTCCAGGAAGCCTCACATGCCCAGTGGGAGCAAAACAGGCAGTCCCCCTGGTGAGGGGCATGCAGCTTTGGTGAAAGCTGCAGCCTCTGTACAGCAAGAGGAGTGCCCCCCCTCTCCCCTTCCCCTGCCCCGGCCGCATCGCTGCCTCCAGGTCCTCACAGCAGATCATGGAGCTGAGATAACCAGGCACCAGCTGGCAATTCCAGATAGAGAGTTTTCTTACTGGTAGAGGACACAGAGATCCACAGACAGTGTTAAAGCCTGATCTTTAGCAATAGCACAGCTTCATCAAGCTCAGGGATGGAGGTGTGGTTTCCGGGTCCATAGAGCTGTATGTGATTCCAAGAACATGGAGCCTGGAGTGAAAATTCCAGGCAGAATGAACATTTCCTTTCTGATGATTATTAGGAGACTGAGTTAAGTGGCAGTGGCTGGGTGAAACCTAGCTTCAGGCTCCTTTGCATTCCATGAATCCATTGAGTCCATTGAATGCACTTCTTTTTGCCTGCATGTGTTTTCTAAATTTCATAAACTAAGTGCGATAAAGGAGGGAAGATCTATTTTAACAAAATAGTTAGATATTGTTTATTACGCATTATCTAGCTGATATTC
Source organism: Pongo pygmaeus (assembly GCF_028885625.2). Taxonomy (NCBI): domain Eukaryota; kingdom Metazoa; phylum Chordata; class Mammalia; order Primates; family Hominidae; genus Pongo; species Pongo pygmaeus. The sequence continues at coordinate 129,117,087 of NC_072385.2, forward strand.
CTCATCTGGTTTTCACTCAGTTGATAGAGAAGTGGTTCCACCTGTTTTCTCTCCACCCATGAGCAGAGCATCAAGTGAGAGTTCGGAGTTAGCTGGATTTTGCAAAGGACACTCAGGCCTTGGGCTGGGGCTGTTTGACAGTGTGAGGGAGAGGAGAATGCCCAGGCAGGAAAGAGTTAGGAGTTGGATCCTGGCCTGTTGCACAGGGAGCCCCTGGGGCCTCAGCATTCCACAGCTAGCTCTGCAGTGTAGTGACTCTGTGACCTTAAGCAAACCACATAATAAACCATCTCCACATCCTCACAGGGCTCCTTTGCTGTTTTTCACCCAAACATGTTGAGAGACTTGGAAATAGCTCAAGGCCTTGTTTTGCCAATAATTGCCTCAGGTCTATGACAAATCATTACCAAGTAGTGAAAACCTCCTCTCTCCTGAGTAGTCAAAAAAGATGGAATGCTTTGAAATGCACAACCTCTAGGAGGGGAGGTTGTGCTTTATCTTCTCCCCCCAGGTAAGATTTAAATTTGGATATATTTTCTTCCCTCCTAACATCCCAATCAAGAAGGATGAGAGAGAATAGTGAGCATGAGAGACGGGGAAGTTTGTGGACTTGAACTGAATTAAGATTTTCACATTCTGGCAATACTTTAAATGCACTTTCAGACTGTCCGTGCCAAAAGGGATCTAAGATCCTAGGAAAAGTGCTGAGAAGTTCATGGAGAGACCTGATATTAATATGAGGACCAGTAATCAATGTCTTTATTGGACACCATTGTATAGTCAGAGAAAGCTGTGCTCCAGGCTTTGCCACTTAAAAGCAGTAGAAATTCAAGAAATTTAATTACCTTCTCTTCCTTAATTCCCTCATCTGTTAAATAGGAAATATATCTGACCTTGTAAGAATACTTTCAGAAAAACCCAAGCCAGTCACATAGCAATTACCCAATAAATGTCAGCTGCTCACAGTGTTGATCATAGCCACCAGGGGGGCCCTAATGTTGTGGGCCCTCTAGGCTGTCGAAGATCCTAGTCCAGCCGTTTTTACAAGCATGGGAGCAGAGCAGCTGGGGGTGGGTCTTTTTCCTCACAGAACATTGAGGCCAACTCTCAGAATTCTTTCCGACCCTCCACCCTCTGCCCCATCATGGATCTAGTGCATTGCTCAAAATAACCTCAATGATAAACTGTTAGATCCTCAAAGGGGTCTTCAACAGCATTTAATCAGCCTCCTCATTTTGCCGAGAAGAACACAGAGATCCAGATGTCGACTATGATTTTCCAAGGTGTCTTTGGCATGGCCTCAGACCTCAGGATCCCAGGAGTTTACCTATGATCTGATAAAAGAAAAATTTTAGACAAATTAAATTTAACAGAGTTTAATTGAGCAAAGAATGATTTGCACATCAGGTAGCCTCTGAACTAAAATAGGTTCAGAGAGACTCTGGTCCAGTCACGTAGTGAAAGAAGAATATTTACGGACAGAAAACAAAAAGTGAGGTACAGAACACAGAAGTGAGGTACAGAAACAGCCAGACTGGTTACAGCTCAGCACTTCCCTTATTTATACATGGTTTGAACAGTTGGCTGCCTTAGACTGACCAAAACTCGATGATTGGTACAAGAGTAAGTATAGTCTGTTTACACATCCAGCTAGGTGACAGTTCACCATGTATGGAGAGACCTTTAGGCTGAACTTAAAATATGTAATGAGACAGCTTTAGGGTAAACTTGATTTAACAGATCCAATCAAAGGTCTTTAGGTTTCCATATTGGAGTAATGGAACTATGTCTTCCTCTTGCTTCTCCCTTTTCTTTCAAAACCAGAATTTTCCAAATACCTCATTCTCTTACAGTACAATTTCTCTAAGTGGTTATTCAGCAGTGAGTGGGGAGTAGGGATAGGAGAGAGGGTTGCATGCTGTAAAAATCCATAGAAAACAAATAGGAAAATGAAGGGCTCTTCAAAGGGTCAAGCATTTTGCATTCAAAGGCTTTCAGGGATGAGTCAGGAAAGAGATTTGCTAGAAAAGTGTTAACATTAAACACTTGTTCAGGAGAAGTGGATCTATCCATATTAATGCTCCTCTTCCTGATGGCTGGCTCTGCTCTATATGCAATCCCAGCAATTCCTACCACTGCAGTTTCAGGTTTTTAGCAGGTATTTTACCTATAAAATAGCAGGATGGAAAATTAAATCTTAGGAGAGCAAATAATGTAGAGATTTCAAACATAGAATATTTATATCTTTCCTTGTAGTAAGAAGAGGTACTACCTATGAGTTTCAAAAAACAAGACCCTTTCTAAATAACAGATGACGAGGATGGTGTCTGGGGACTTGAGGACTCTTTCCAAATAATAGGTGCCAAGGAAGTGTCTGAGGACTTGAGTTTACCAAAATGAAAAGTTTACCTAAATATGCTACTATAGAGTTTTTCTTTCTCTAGCTCTTATTCTTGTTTGTCTTAGCCCATAGGAGCTGAGCAACTCACCAGTAGATGGTGACGTGGCTGGGTCTTACCCTGTGGTGGAAGAAAGTGAATACAATTGTCTACTGTGAGCTGGATGTCTGCAGAACCCTCAAGTTTTCTTTGAATGGTAAAGAGTGGGAAGTTTTTGATAGGAGGAACTATGTGGCTTTTGTTAACCTATACTTGAGTTCTCCCCATAGATTCCTTGGACACAAAAACAAACAAAAACAAAGAACCCTCTGGAAAATATTTAAAAATGTTTATTCTGAGCCAATATCAGTGACCCTGGCCCGGGGAAACAGTCTCAAGAGGTCTTGAGAAAGTGTGTCTGAGAAGGTCAGGTTACAGGTGGGCTTTATACATTTTAGGGAAATAGGAATTGTAGATGAAATCATAAATCAATACATAAAAGGTGTACATTAATTCAGCCTAAAGAGGCAGGATATCTTAAAGAGGGAGGGACATTATAGGTCATAGGTGGGTTAAAAGATTTTCTAATTGGTAATTAGTGGAAAGAGCTAAGCTTTGTCTAAAGACTTGAAGTCAGTAGAAAGAAATGCTTGAGTTAAGAGAAGCCGGGGTCGTCGACCCCAATGTTCTTGTGATGTAGATGAAGCCTCCTTGGTAGCAGCTTTCAGAGAGGGTAGATGGTAAATACCTGCTTTCCTTTCAGATGGACCTTAAAACATGTCAGACTCATAGTTAATCTCTCCTAGAGGAGGAAAGTCCTGACTGTATTAATGGAGATGCTCTACAGATGCAAATTCCTTCCATAAAAGGTGGTGTATTAGTCTGTTTTCATGCTGCTGATAAAGACATACCTGAGACGGGGAACAAAAAGGTTTAATTGAACTTACAGTTCCACATGGCTGGGGAGGACCCAGAATCATGGCGGGAGGTGAAAGGCACCTCTTACATGGCAGCAGCAAGAGAAAATGAGAAAGGAGCAAAAGCAGAAACCCCCAATAAACCTATCAGATCTCGTGATATTTACTCACTATTATGAGAATAGCACGGAAAAGACCGGCCCCCATGATTCAATTACCTCCCTATGGGTCCCTCCCACTGGGGGAATTCTGGGAGATACAATTCAAGTTGAGATTTGGATGGGGACACTGTCAAATCACACCAGGTGGCTTTGCAGGGCTATTTCAAAATATGCCAAAGATATTTATTTTAGGGTAAAATATTTTAATTTCTCTCAGGGTCTGCTATTTGTCATATGATGTTGGACCAGTGTCAGTTTGAAATGTGATATTTTATTGCCACAAAAAGTCTGCTTTGTGATCTCTGTTTCAATGTTAATGCTGGTCAGTTGTACCTAAACTCCAAAGAGAGTGTGTTGGACCTCCTTCCCTGTCTTGCCAGGAATTCGGTTTTTCAAGCTTCTCTCGGGTCCCCTTGGCCCAGAGGGTTCCCCGTTCAGTCAGTTTGGAGGTTTAGAATTTTATTTTTGGTTTACAATTTTTTCATTACTTAGAATATACTTTTTTAGAAGAGTAAAGGAGGAATATATTTAATGTTTCAATGTTGTTCCTTCCAAAGACCAATATCCCCTTAATTTAGAGAGGAAAAATAATCTGTCATTCAAGAGTTTTTCTTAAAAAGGAAGGAATGTGCAGAGGCTTATGTTTTCCATGGGCTCTGGGGAAGGTAATCTATTACGGATCAATAACTATTGGTTCATGATTAGCCACTGGTGTTCCCCATTAAAATAAAATTAGACTGTCACCCAGAAAATAATATTGGGATCATGTTTCAATTTCTGAGAAATCTACAAGGGCAGAATATTAATCAACGTGTGCTTTGGGGAACTGAAGCTAAAGTTATAAATATTTCCTCAGGATATATTATATAAGACAATTCAGTTACTGATGAGGCATGAATGCTTTTAATGGCATATTCTGTAGGGTGATTTATTTTAATTGTCACTCTGGGGCCTGTTATTACACAGTGCTAGGATGGGTCACTGCATTAGAAAATTAAAGCTGATGAAAGGCATTCATTTTTACCCTGTTTGTAAATTCAGGCTTTTGGGATAAAGAGATGCTGACTATATATAAATCCTGCATGAGCAGTAATTCAACATTCACTACATCTCCTAATGTAAAAGACACTCAGGAGTGCCTGGTCAGAGTGACTCTGACTGTGTGGCATGTACTGTACCGACATGCTGCCCATGGCTAGGGTACTGGGGCTGTAGTAGGACTGCATGCCTCTCACCCAGGAGACACCAGCCCCCTGGCTACTGTCCAGCAGGCTTAAGGCTGAGAGTCCAGAACACCATCAGAATCAGGGTGAGGAGGCAGCTAACATTTATCAAACGCTAGTGTGAGTATATGACAGGTGCCTTGTATGTTATCTCACCACTGTCATCCTATTTTACCTCTACTATCCCCTAAATTTAGTGGTGTTATCTCTATTTTACAAATAGAGAGTCAGAGTGAATAATTAACTTAGAGAAATTTACAGTTACTAAAATACAATGCCAGAAATAATTTAACTTGTAGGGAATTGGTTTAGAAAATACACGTTCATATGCTTTATTTTTTTGCCTTTTTAGTGGTAAGTGTTGCACTGCTGGTTGTGTAATTATAATAAAAGTGGCATTACTAGAGCTTGTTACACGTAACGCCTGTACTGTGGCCTTAGCTTCTAGGACAGTGTCTGGTTTTTTTCAGTTGTTCATATAGAGCCTTGGGGCAAGTCCAGCAAGTCAGGGTTGGGGGAGGGGTATGGAAAAGACACCAGTGACCCAGGTCCCGGACTCGAGCCGGAGTTTTGAACAGACTCCTCCAGTTCTATAAATCCTGTGGACTTATACAATTGAACAAAAATACATGGTGCATTTTGGGGAACAGAAATGCAGTTATTCACTCTATTTTTGCTTAAATGAATCCATCTTTTGTGCATGTTAAAATAGCAAATTGCCTGCAATGTAATGTCTAGTCATTTTGCAAAGCAGAATAAGAAAGTGAGATGTCAAAAATCTTGTCTGCTATTTACATAATTACCAGATTAAAAAGGAATTGTGTAAATGCAAATGAAGGTACAGGTGCCTGCCATGCAGAGATTACCCAAATTATACCCAGTTTGTCTAGGAAAATTGTTCGTTTAGTGTCATCTGAAAGGTATAAAGCTTCAAGATTAGAGAAACTAGCTCTTCAAATTATAGCCATTGTAGCTTAAAAGGTGACGTCTAGCACGCCAGGGTAATGCTTTGCAGACTGCCTGCCGGTCTCCCGTCTCCAGATGGCTCCTTCTGTCGAGGCCTGATGGGATCGCACCTCACCCGGGGAGCTGTGGTTCGTTTTGCCTGTCTGTGCTTACTACACTGGAATTAGACAATAGATGTTTAATTTTACTTAGAGAGTAAAACTTGAATTGTTCAGTCATTGATTTCTATTAAAAAGTCTAAATCAAGATGTTTCTTCGCCAGTTGTAAATCATTTTGAAGGCAGCAAATTTAAAATTCTAGTATCTGGTAGCCATTGATCAAAAAAGTTGAAAAGTGGCATACTACTTACTGCTTTATTAACTTCTTTCTTTCCTTCCTTCTTTCCTTCCTTCCTTCCTTCCTTCCTTCCTTCCTCCTTCCTTTCTTTCTCTCTTTCTCTCTTTCTTTCTCTCTCTTCCTTCCTTCCTTCCTCCTTCCTTTCTTTCTCTCTCTCTTTTTTTCTTTCTTTCTTTCTTTCTTTCTTTCTTTCTTTCTTTCTTTCTTTCTTTCTTTCCTTTCTTTCTTTCTTTCTTTCTTTCTTGTGGAGTCTCACCCTGTTGCCCAGGCTGGAGGGCAGTGGTGCAATCTCAGCTCAATACAAACTCCACCTCCCGGGTTCAAGCAATTCTCCTGTCTTAGCCTATCGAGTAACTGGGATTACAGGTGCTTGCCACCACATCCAGCTAATTTTTGTTTTTTTTTTTAAGTAGAGATGAGGTTTTGCCATGTTAGCCAAACGGGTCTCGAACTCCTGACCTCAGGTGATCCACCCACCTTGGCCTCCCAAAGTGCTGGGATTACAAGCTTGAGCCGCCATGCCTGCCCTATTGTTTGCATTTCTAAATGCACAGATATCATTCAAAATGCTCTTTCTATTAAAATATTGCTTTATTTTTATATTTAATTGACCAGTTTTAGAGGTTAAATAGCGTACGTCAATAAACAATTATTATTGAAAGTGTCTGTACTTCAAAAATTTTAGCTAACGATCTGGGGTTTCCTTGGATACTCTTAGTTTCATGTGTTATATTTATTTTCACAAATGATTTTTTAAAGGACTAACCAGCAATCATCTGCTATGTGTATTCTTGTTTTTCTTAAATAAAAATTGTATTCTTTTAAAATACGGGATACTTAACTGAAAAAGTTTCCCTCTTTTGACGTATGACTTTACGTAAGTGCAGCTGGGGAACGTACTTGTCTGCAATGTTAAGAATGCCCTTGCCGGTTTCCCCTAGCAAAGATAATCAAGAGTTATTTATTTATTTATTTATTTATTTATTTATTTATTTATTTTCCCAAACTCTCCTTTTTATTCCCCAACTTCTGTTTCCATCTCCAGAGAACATATTCTCTTGGTGCCTCATGTACTAAATTTCTTGTCATATCTGACAATTATTTTTTCCTCTGTTATCCATAGAAGTTGGCCAGAGATAAGGTCTAATAATTTCCCCGTTAAAATATTTCTGGAATGCATGAGTCTCCCAGCATTTCTTCAACTCTAGATCCTTCTCATTTCATCCCAAAGGAGAATCTTTTGAGGACCCCTTGGCCCCCAGGCTCCTCCACCGCTGATTCTGCCTCGGCTGTGCTGCCCACCCCTTTCATCCTCCTGTTCGTTTGCTGTACTCTCACCTCCTTCTCTAAGGACACCCTTTTCTCTGCTTCCCCTCATGGCTTCTTTTCCCTCAAGGGCACATCCGGAGCCACTGCATTTTGTCAGCACCTGCATCGCTTGCCTTCCTTGTTGCTCTCCTGGAATGTTCTCATGTGTTTACATTTAATATGCTAGGGCTTTGTCATGCATTCACTATTCTTTACATTTCACTTATGTTATTTCACGCTAAGTACACAATACCCAGTCACACAACAGGTATTTCATTCACCGATTCTACTGCTGCTATTATTATCATCATTATTTTGAGACAGAACCGTCCTTTGTCACCCAGGCTGGAGTGCACTGACAGGATCTAGTCTCACTGCAACCTCTGCCTCCCAGGTTCAAGTGATTCTCCTGTCTCAGCCACCTGAGTAGCTGGGATTACAGGCACGAGCCACCATGCCTGGCTAATATTTTTAGTAGAGTCGGAGGAGTTTCACCATGTTGGCCAGGTTGGTCTCAAACTCCTGACCTCAGGAGATCCTCCCGCCTCAGCCTCCCAAAGTGCTGGAATTACAGGCATGAGCCACCACACCGGGCTTACTGCTGTTATTAAATGGGATACTTGTGAGAAGTGAGGCCAAGAGCTGACATGTAAACACACAACTTCAATGCCATGTGCTTGGAATTATGTTGGAGTTGAGATTAGGAGCCAAGACAGATCGCTCAGCCCAGCAGGATGAGGGCTGGGTTTGGGCTCAACAGGGTAGACTCATGTTGATGGGAAACCCGAAGAGTCACGAAAACTGAGCATTTTCAGGCAGTTTTATGCAGCCACCACTTCCCCAACATGCTGAGCCATTTGCAGAGCGGAACTTGATGCAGTGTGTGAACCCCCAAAAACGTGGAAAGGAGCAAAGACTTTGATGTAAGAATTCCTCTTTCCTGTCTGCTTTTCTTCTCTCTATAAATGTGATCATTTGAAACTCTACTCTTTGTTTCTCCACAAAGTCTTGCCTAACTTAGAAACTATGCCTGTCTGCTTTTAGAAACTACAGTCACATTTCTCATCATTTTGGCAATGCTGGATGCTGTGGGGACACTGTGTTTAGGCTTAAGTAGATTGTGTAATTTACTCTGAAGACCGTGGACTTCCATTCTTTTCCTGCAGGCAAATGAGATGAAATATTGACACCTGAAATTCTCTTTGAGACAAGGGATTTTCCTTAATATGATACTTAATATCAGCCAAACCTCCCTGATCCTTAGTATCCATTCCGTAAGCCCTAATAGCTTTCATCATTTGGGGATTCTGATTTAGGTAGACTTTAGTGTGGGACATCTATCTTTCCGCCTTTTTCTCAACTACGGCTGCAAGATGTTTCAGACAAAAATACAGGGCACCGAGGCATGTTTTAATTTCAGATAAATAATAATAAACAATAAATACCTCTTTATTATAGGTATATCCCAAGTTTTAATTCATAAAAATACTTGGGACATAGTTATCCTCAAAATTATTCATCATGTATCTGAAATTAAAACTTTTTTGGATAGCCTATGTTATGTCTGCCAACTCTTTCCTCAGTTTATCTTCCCAAATGGCTGGAAGTGGATTAAAGTCTTTTCATACAAGAGTCCAATACCAGTGGAGCGGAATTATGGGCCTCTAACATCGGTGATGTAATACATATGTCTTCAAGCGTGTTTTGTTTCTCTTCTTATCTAGTGTCTTGCCAACAGTCTTTCAGCCTCCCTTTCAATCTGCGTAAGTGCATTCCAGTAACTCTGATCACGGGATACTCTTCCATGTGTACATTCATTTGTTTTTGTTTGTCTCCACTGTTGGCTTTTCATGATTATTTCCTTGGCTCCTGTAAGCTTCTGAGTCATCACTGCCTCCTGGAAGACGTTGTTAGCCTACTATCTCTTCTGTTATGGATCGCCTCCATCAGAAGACCCACTCTTTAATTTCCTCTGGAGTTTCTCAGATCTGCCAATGGAGACATTTTAGCATCCTGTTCTGACTCTCAACCTGATTGTTGTCTATTTTATAAATACCCAGGACAATTTCTTTCCTGAAGCTAGGTGGGCAGAATGGATCTTGAAGGGCCTGTGCAGCCAGGTCATCCCTGCACCAACAGCCACTCCACTCCCCTGCTGGAGCCTCCTCTCGGTCACATCAGCCCGTTTCTGAAGGAACTATCTTCACCCCAAACCAGCTCTTGTCAATGCTTTTAAAATTTTAAAATAAGGAAGGTAATTCGTATTAAGGGAGATTTTTGTTTTGTTTTGTTTTATGGAGTCTCACTCTGTGGCCAGGCTGGAGTGCAGTGGTGTGATCTTGGCTAATTGCAAGCTCCTCCTCCCAGGTTCAAGTGATTCTCCTGCCTCAGCCTCCAGAGTAGCTGATATTATAGGTGCCACCACCACGCCTGGCTAAATTTTGTATTTTTAATAGAAACCGGGTTTTTCCATGTTGGACAGGCTGGTCTCGAACTCCCAGCCTCAGGTGATCTGCCTGCCTCGGCTTCCCAAAGTGCTAGGATTACAGGCATGAGCCACCGCACCCGACCATGAATGACTTTCTAATTGAAAAGTTTGTATTTGAGAGAAATATCAACCAGTATTTTCAACATTGCAAATGATTGTTTAGAAGAAAAACTTGTTAATTTAGAATTCCTTGGCCAGGTGCTGTGGCTCACGCCTGTAATCCCAGTACTTTGGGAGGCCAAGGTGGACAGATCACAAGGTCAGGAGATCGAGATCATCCTGGCTAACAAGGTGAAACCCCGTCTCTAATAAAAACACACACACACACACACAAATTAGCTGTGCGTGGTGGTGGGTGCCTGTAGTCCCAGCTACTCAGGAGGCTGAGGCGAGAGAATGGCGTGAACCTGGGAGGCGGAGCTTGCAGTGGGCTGAGATCACGCCCCTGCACTCCAGCCTGGGCGACAGAGTGAGACTCTGTCTCAAAAAAAAAAAAAAAAAAAAAAATTCCTTATGGACATTCCCACGGAAATGTAGATACATTTGTCTTCCGTGGCATTAAATGGACCTATGTTTACATACACAAAAATTCCTTCTGAGATTCCTTATAGGTCAGCAACATCATTTTGGGCATTCGTTTGAACAGCCTTACAAATAATTGGTGACCACAAATCAGATGGAAAATTCTTAGCTTCTTATCGTTTAAAACTTTCTAAAAATTATACTTTTAGGTCTATAGAATTATGAAGGTTTCTACTTTAATGATGGAAATTTCTCTTTTCTGAGCTCATGTGTGATCTGCTCTTCTTAACATCCTTTGGGAGGAAAAGTCGGGTCTATGGGCTTGTAAGAGATTAGTATTGGGGTACTTTTATCAGTTCTGCCACAAATTGTTAACCACAAATAGAGGAGAGTTTTCTTCATTGTTCAGTGTTTCAGTTTGCTTACCTTTTAAGCAGAATCACCTGTTAAACCTACTTAAGATGTATACGAATGAATTGATAAAAATATGGCTTTCTAAATTTAATGAGGTATTATTATTATATGATTACCAAGATTTTATTTTCTTCATGCATATTTAGGCTGTATATCCACATTCCAGGGGGATTGGCATTTATCCTTATTTTTCAATCCCTGTACTCGATCAGGCTGTCAATGGTTGACATTACCCTTCTATGTGCCACTGGTCAACTTTAAAAAATTGCCTTATGATTTTTAAAACACTTCCGCATGTGCTTTCTTCTAAGAGCCAAGCATCATTCTAACACACAGACCACACACCCTAGGAGTAAGGGCCGAGCAGCGATAACAGTGAGGCCCCTAAGCATGGCTCCGATAGAGCAGAAACCCCATGGAGCACATTGCAGTTGGTGGTTGTCTATTCTCTAGGCCATTTGGGCACAAAAGTGGCTTCCTACGTGGTCACAGAAGAACTCCTTTCTTCTCCCTCCTCATGGTATCAGAGCTGGAAGTGAAGCATTTCTGTGTTTCCATGTTTCAGGTCTCAAAAAAAGGAAGGAAACTATATGAAAGGAATTCCTAGTGTTGGCAGGTGGGGCACACAGTCTGCTGGCCACAGCCACTCAGCAGCCACGCCATGACTTTGCAGGGAAGGGGGACGTCTCTGTCACAGTTGCTGAGAACGAGAGGAGTTAAGCCTTTCACCTCAATTCAAACTCCTGTTTTTATTTTTTCTCATTTCATCCCTATCTAAATCCTACTGACATTTCTAATAAGGCCTGGCTTTAATTTTATATATTTTATAAATCCTGTCTCACTGCTTCATTTGAAAGTTATTTTATTTCACTAAATTATGTGTTTATTCTTAGAATGCCTGGCATTTTCCCATGCCAAGTTTTTTTCTTTTTTTTTTGTTTGTTTTTTTGAGATGAAGTCTCACTTTGTTGCCCAGTCTGGACTAAAGTGTTGTGATCTTGGCTCACTGCAAACCTCTGCCTCCTGGGTTGAAGTAATTCTCATGCCTCAGCCTCCTGAGTAGCTGAGACTACGGGCATGTGCCACAACATCGCCTGATTTTTATATTTTTTATTAGAGATGGGGTTTCACCATGTTGGCCAGGCTGGTCTCGAACTCCTGACCTCAGGTGATCCACCTGCCTCGGCCTCCCAAGTGCTGGGATTACAGGCGTGAGCCACTGCCCCAGGCCCACGCTGATTTTTACTATTGGTTACCTTTTCCCATCTGAATATCTTTCTTTGACTAGATTGTAAATACCCCAATTAGAGAAACATGATTGTATAATTTATACACATGACACACAGCACACAGCTCACAGATATACCCTGCACACATGTGCATACACACACCACACAGCACACACAGATACACATGCCACGTGCCAAACACAACCAAAATACAAACATGTACACAGATGACACACACAAACACCACACACAGATACAAACACATGACACACACCACACACACCCTACAGAAATACATGCACACAGAGATGACACACACACACCATACACAGATACCCATAACACACATCACACAGACATTCCCTACCTATGTACACTCACACAGATGACATATGCCACACACACCCAAAATACATACGTCTACACCATTGGCACGTACTTACATCACACACAGACACACACGACATATACACATACACATCCTACAGACATACATGCACACAGATGACACACACACACACACCATACACAGATACACATGGCATACATCACACAGACATACCCTACACGCATACACTCACATAGATGACACACACTACACTGACACATACACAAAAGACACACAACCTAAATACACATGTTTACACAGATGACGTACCGTACAGATACACATATACATATGGCACACAGAATACACACATACACATAAATACGTGACAAGTGCACACCTCATACACAGCCCCTCATAGATCCCACAAATATACAAGTACACACCACACACACCCCCACACACCCCATATGTACACACACACACAAACACACACACTTTCTGCTTTCAGCTCAGACATTCCACTTGTTAGTTTCAGCTGTGCAGCAAGTCCCCTGTTGTGGATTGACTGTGTCTCCACAATTCATATGCTGAGGTCCTAACCCCCAGTACCTCCCAATAAGACTCATTTGGAGAGAGAGTCTTTGAAAAGATCCTGTTAGGATGTGGTCATGAGCATGGATCCTAGTCCGATAGAACTGTATCCTTCTATAAAGAAGAAATGTGGACACAGACACACAGAGGAGACAGTGCGAAGACACAAGGAGGAGACACCATCTGCAAGCTGAGGAGGAAGGCCTGGAACAGGTCCCTACCTTAGCCCTCAGAGGGAACCAACCTGGGTCTCAGGCTTCCGGCCTCAGAACTGTGAGGGAATCGCTTTTGTTGTTTAAGCCTCCCAGTTAGGGGATTTGTTTGCAACAGCCCTACCTACAAAACTAACACATTTCCCAGAGATGATGTAATAAATGTCTAGTGTCCTTTAAACAGGAATCCTCTTACACATGTGTAGCTTTCCCAAAGCTGGGTATTAGTCCAAGCTCATAATTTCAAGTACCAGGGAACCCCTTTTTGTCAAAAAATTCTGCTTTCATATTCAATTAATTACAATTCATTTGTTTATTAATTTTCCTGTGTAATGTTGTTCAAAGGACGCAGTTGTCCTTTGAACAATGAGGGTTTGGGGCATAGACCTCACAGTCAAAAATCTGAGTGTAATATTTTACTTCCCCCAAATTAACTTACGAATAGCCTACTGTTGACTGGTCGCTTTGCCAATAACATAAACAGTCTATTAATACATACGTTTTATGTTAAATGTGTCATATACCATGTTCTTATGATAAAGTAAGCTAGAGAAAAATAAATGTTACTAAGAGAATCATAATGAAGAGAAAATATATTTACTGTTTATTAGGTAGAATTGGATCATCAAAACTTGTTGAGTAGGCAGAGGAGAAAGAGGAAAGGAGAAGTTGGTCTTGTTGTCTCGGGGTGGCAGGGGAAGAAGAAAACCCATGCAATCCAAGCTCTTATTGTTCAACAGTCAACTGTATACTATGAATTCAATTGGATTAGGCTCTTTATAGAATAATGGTTTCTTTCTGGCCACATGTGGATTTTTTCCATTTTTAAATTGCTTTTCTATTTGCCTTTTCTATTCTTTTTTTTTTTCTATTAGCCTTTCTATTTTTGCCTTGGCAAATTAGATAGGAAAATATAACTATATTCTCTCAAGATTTTATCCAAATCCTCTAAGCTCATGGAAACATTTTCTCTGAGATTTGTGGAAATACTTTATTTCCTTCAATATTCTTTTCCTAATACATGTAAATGTGTGCACATTTATGGAGCCAGATACACCTGCTGTATCTTTCTGCAACATCAGAGCATTGCTTCTGATATGATTTGGCTGTGTCCCCACCCAAATCTCATCTTGAATTGTAGCTCCCCCGACACATGTTGTGGGAGGGACATAATTGGAGATAATTGAATCATGAGGATGGTTTTCCCCACACTGTTCTCCTGGTAGTGAATAAGACTCAAGAGATCTGATGGTTTATAAGTGGTTTCCCTTTTCATTTGGTTCTCACTCTTTCTTGCCTGCCACCATGTAAGGCATGCCTTTCACTTTCTGCCATGATTGTAAGGCCTCCCCAGCCATGTGGAACTGTGAGTCCATTAAAACTCTTTTTCTTTATAAATTACCTTGTCTCAGGTATGTCTTTAGCAGCAGTGTGAAAATGGACTAATACAGCCTCCCTCACATAATTAAAATACTATATATAAACACATATATTTACATATATATACACATCTATTTATATATACATCTATTTATATATACATACATACATATATATATATATATAAACATCAGTTTTCTTGTGGTAAAGTCACCTTATAATAAAATTCACTATGTTTAGTGTACTGTTCTATGAGTTTTGACAAATACAGAAAGATGTGTAACCACTGCCTAGATGAAGACATAGAACAATCCCAACACCCTCCAAAACTGCCCCCACCCTTTTGTAGGAAAATCATCCCCACCTCCAGCCCCTGGCAAATTCTGGTCTGTTTCCAGTCCCAGCAGTTTTGTTTTCTCCACAAAGTCGTACACATGGAATCACACAATCTGTAGCCTTTTTGAGTCTGGCCTTTTCACTTCAAATCCTGCATTAGATATTATTCATACATTTTGTTAAGACGATTGGGTAGTTTGTTCCTTTTTATTAATAAGAGATGTTACATTCTACAAATGCACCACTGTTTATCTAATAACCAGCCAAAGAACATTTTGGATGTTTCCAGTATTTTTGAATTATGGATAAAGTTGCCAGAAACATTCATGGGTAGGTTTTGTTACAATTTAATTTCTCTTGCATACCACTTGAAAGTGGTCAAAATGGTCCTTGGGTCAAAATGGTAAGCGTATGTTTAATTTTCTAAGGAACTGCCAAGATGTTTTCCAGAGTGGCTTTAACACTATCTATTCCCACCAGCAATAAATGAGAGTTTCAGTCAGGAGTTAGTATCATCCCGTGTATTTCTTTCTTTTTTATTTACTTATTTTTTTAATTTTAGCTTTTTTTAACAGGTGTATAGTGATATCTCATTGTGGTTTTAGTTTTTAATTTCCTGATGAATAATGAAGTTAGGCATCCTTTTAAATGCTTATACGCCATCTGTGTATTTTCATTTGTAAAGCATCTGTTTAAATTATTAGCCAAAATTTAATTGCATTTTTTGTTTTCTTATTATTGAATTTTGAGAATTATTTATATATTGTGGATGCACGTCCTTTAGCACATATTTCTTGCAAATGTGTCATAGCCTGTCATTTGTCTTTTGTGTTTTCTTAACAGGGTCTTTCAAAGGGCAGTGTTTTTTAATTGTGAGGATGTTGCGTTTGTCATTTTTACTTTTAGTGATTGTGTATTTCATGTTACAGCCAAAACATTTTCTAATGCAATATTATAAAGATTTTCTTCTATTTTATCTTCTGAAAATTTCCAGTTTTAGGTTTTAAGTTTAATTTTATGGACTAATTTGAAACTTTTATTTCGATTATAAAAGTATGTACCCAGATTTTTGGTTTTTGTTATTGTTTTCTTAATCTCCAATTGTTTCAGCATCATCAGTGGAAAATATTCTTTTCTCCATTGAATTTCATTTGCATATTGGTAAAAATTTAATTAACCATATAGGTATGGGTCTATTTCTAGATTCTATCCTTTTCCATTGGGACCATATTGGGTTTGCACCTCATTTTTGGGAGAATTGACATCTGACCTGGACTGAGTCATTCAACCTATAAAAATACTTAGTTGCTTTATTTTTTAGATTATTTTTTATTTATTTTATCATTGTTTCATAACTTAAAATGTACAGGTCTTGCACTTATTTTGTTAGATAACTTAAGGATAATGATTTTCTGATTATCTCTTTCTTGGTTCTGAGATAATATTATATTTTTAATATAATATTAAAAGCACTATCTATTAATTAAAGATGAAGATAAATGGCATAGGATCTCTTAATATTTTCAACTAGTAGCAGATAAAGCATTTTAAAGGAACATTAGGAGACAAAGCAGTGTTGATATTTTATTTCATGAATTGTTTTCCTTCAACATACCAGGCTCATATTGCACCTACATATTTATAAATTAATATTTATTTATTTTAGATATAGGGTCTCACTCTGACACCCAGGCTGAAGTGCAGTGAAGTCATCATAGCTGTTTGCAGCCTTGAACTCCTGGCCTCAAGCCATCCTCTCATCTCAGCCTCAAGTTGCTGGAACTACAGGCATAAGCCACTGTACCCAGCTAAATCAATTTTTAAATAATGAAACTTTGCCTTTGAAATGTTTAGTATAAATAATTAGTAAGTACATATTTTTGACTCTGTGACATTTTAGAAATTTTCAGAGTAAAGCTTTGCAGTTTCTTGACCTTAATGGTTGCAGTAGATGTGGAATACAGTCCTTGCAATTTTTTCACATGCCCGTCTGTGTATTCCTACACAGAGCAAGATACTATGGATTAGCATTTATTTTCACCTGAAGGGCTCTCTGCTCCAGGACTTGATTCCTTGTGCTATTAATGGCATCAGGGGATGCCACTGCAATGCCAAATGCATGGGCATTATGGAAGAATCTGATTGGCATAGGGTAAACCAGTCCAGGACAATGAAACACTTTTGGGCTAACTGAGGGGTCTTGATATCAATTTTCTTATGGTTTTGTTAATAAAGTGATGGAAACAATCATTTGAAACAGTCATTATGCATATTAATTAGTTGAAAAAATTGACACAAAATACTCTTGGCAGCTGCTGAAACTGCTTATGATGATATTCTGAACCTGCACAGTTTGACTGAAAAAAAATCCCAGAAGTACACTTAATAGAAATAATGACCCAAATCATGAAATGTACAATGACAGAAATTATTATTGATACATATTATGAATATAAAACAAATACATACAATGACTCTTATGATGAAATGTCCTCAGAATGATATCATTTTGTTGGAAAAGGTGGTTCTGAAAAATGCAAATTAAAATAGAAAGACTCAGGAAGGCTTTTATTGTGCATTGTAGGTAAAGCATGAAATAATTTAATACACTATTATGATTAGCTTTGAAAAAATAATTTCTAAACAAAAATCCATCGGCTTTGTTATCCAAACCTAAGTCCAACTCCTAATTATTATCCGTGGGTGCTGACTATTGGAATGGCAATCATTAGAGGAAGATGAAGGCTGACTTTGTGTGTGGGCAGGGTACATGCTGGGGTAATGATAAGGTCTGACTTAGACACATTGAGTTTAGGTGCCTGAGAAACATGTGAGTAGAGATAACGAGTTAGCAATGAGAAATATAATTGCTTTCTCTCTATTACATTCACTCAGCCTAAGTAGCAGCTTAATGCATGTTTCTTTACTGAATTAAATTCATTCATACCATGGTCAAAAAATTGGATTTTCATGAAACATGTTAACATAGAAAGTAGGATCAGGAATTAAATTAAGAATTCTCTTGTTTAGAACCAAGTAGAACTCACTTTTTATTGCAATCTGTGTACGATGTCTTCCAATATCAGATTGCTTGATCAGATTGCCTAAATTGCTCAATCAGATTGCCTAAATTGCTCAAGGATTCCAGTTGCTTGGCACCACCAATGTAGCATTGTAGTTCAAGGAATAGTAAAATTGAGTTGCAGACTTTGCATCTGTGCTGCCACGGGGGCTCCTGGGCATTGTATTCAGTTTTCCTAGTCCAAGTTGCTACTTGGAATCATCTTCAAGAATCAATGTTAAGCTGATTTTTCAAAATACATTCTAATTAATTTATCAAATAGGTCTGCTTGTTTTGGGGTACAGTTGTCATCATGCAGTGGACTTTGAATTGCTTACAAATGGGAAATCAACAGGCAAATAAACAAGGACATAAAGGAATAAAATACTAGTGACTTTTGGTTGCTGTGGTATGTCAATGTTCTGAATAACGAGAAAAGGTATTATATTAGTATTTCCAATTCTGAAAAAATACTATGTCATTTAGAGCCGTTTGATCAATTAGCAAATATTCTTTAATTTTTGTCTTAGTTCATTTTCTGTTACTATAACAGAATATCACCAGCTGGGTAATTTAGGGAGAATAGAATTTTATTTGGTGCACAGTTCCAGAGGCTAAAAGCATCCAGTGAGTATCATCCTAAGATGGATGTGAGCACAAGAGACAGAGAGGAAGTGGGGGCCAAACTCCCTCCTTTTATAACTAGCTCAATTCCGTGATAATGGCCTTGATCCACTCATGGGGAAGAGCCCTCAGGGTCTAATCACCTCCTAAAGGCCTCACCTCCAAATATCGTCGACATGAATTTAGGGATTAAGTTTCCAATACATAAAATTTAGGAGACAAATTCAAACCATAGTATTTTCTATGTGGGATGAA
Source organism: Pongo pygmaeus (assembly GCF_028885625.2). NCBI lineage: Eukaryota > Metazoa > Chordata > Mammalia > Primates > Hominidae > Pongo > Pongo pygmaeus. Next base: position 129,135,820 of record NC_072385.2, read on the forward strand.
AAGCATAACATTCCCTTTAGAAGATCATGAACATTTTGTGGTAGGGAGAAGGAGAAACAGAAAGGTCACGTATTGAGAGGCAAAAATGTTTCTGAAAAAAATTAATAAGTTCTAAGTATTTTTAAAGAAGAGAATGATTACTGTGAACTGGTATTTTCAGGAAGGACTTCTGAGAGCCGGACAAAAGTAACCTACATTATTGATATTTCTTGGGATCTGGGATTGGGTAAAAGCATTAAATGAAGATAACATTATGCAGACACAGGAAAAAAAAATGATTTGCAGGTATGAGGTTTCAGAAGAAATAAATATTTTACTCAATTCAAAAAAATAATATATTGAATCTTTTCTGTATTTCAGGTACTACACTGTATGGTAAGGCTACAACAGTGAACAAACCTTAAATCTCTGTTCCTGGGGAGTTTATTTTCCATTGGGGAAAGCAACAAGCATTTGAATATTGCATAAGTGTTATGATAGGAGCAGAGGCTCTGAAAAAAAAAAACATTAGAGGGGGCATTTGTTCTAGCCATAGTGTCCTCATAAATCTTGGCAGAAATTATACCTAAAGAGAAGTTTTAAGGGCAGCTGGGAATTACCGAGGTTGGTGGCAGGGAGGATTTTCCAGGCAAAGGGGAAAATTGTATAAAGGCCTAGTCTCAAAAAATTAAGGATGTGTTCCTGAATTTGAAGAAGTTCACAGTAACTGGAGCTTACAAGTTTGTAACAGGTGGTGAGGAAAAAATGACTTTGAGCTTCCAGATCAAATCTCATTAAGATATGTAGGCCATATTTTAATGCCAAGATCAGATTTGCATTTTGGAAAACTTTGCTCTGAGGGAGGGTGAGATAGCTGGAACTATGGTGGATGGGATTGCAGGCCAATTAAGAAGCCTTCTACGTGCCTGGGTTGCAGGATGGAAATGTTGGCAGGAGAAAGATAGCATAGTGGGGACACAGCCCAGTAAAGACAATGGAGAGAGAGAAAATCTGTGGAACATCAGGACAGAGGGCATGTATGCTCACGAATGGAAAAAAGGAGGGGACTTTGACAGTTGATTTTTTGGCTTGGACTAATCGATTGATGTTTGCATTTTTAGTAAAAATGGACAACATAGGAAGAGGAGCATGTTTGGGTACAAAATTAAAAGTATTTTAAACTATATTGTTTTGCAAATGTCTAAATCAGTCTGTACAATGCTATATATGCATACGGAACAAAAGAACAATCTAGATTCATTATTTGCAAGTCATAATAACATAGAAGTTATCTGAAACCATAGAGGAGGCGGAGACCATGCCCCTGTTTGTGTTCTGCGAAGATACACAAGAAGGGGTAGTGAAAAATGAAAGCTAGACAGGTTAGCATGATATTATTTTTGTGGAGCTTTAAATATCAGAGTATAAGGTTTAAAATAATCCTATGATTTGTGAAGAAAGTCCTGTGGTCTTTCCCTACCCTGCTCCAGGAAATTGGTATGATGCACAGTACTGTGAAACTAAAACTCTGGCAGCTGTGAATGTCGAAAGAAGTATAAGGAACTGAATATGAATGGCGGAAGAGGGGGCGGAACACAGGCAAGATGGATGTGAGAGTGTAAGAGATGTTTTCTGATCTGTTACATCATCCAAAAAGTTATTAGTTTTCCTGGGAAATCTTCTGGGCAAGAGCAGGCAAAATAAAATAATTAAACCCCAGTGAGAATTAAGTGGGCAGGCTCCCTCCTCATTCAGCATTTTATTGATTCTCTAGATTGAGAATGTCATCAACAAATAAAAAATTTTTGTGAGCTGAAAAATAGTCGGATCTTTCACAGAGCGTTGACAAATTCCCAGGTCATCTCAAATTTCAAGCTGTAACACCATTATTTTAAAATTGAAACAGAATTGAACTATAATTCCATACTGAAACCACTCCCACCCCAAGTTAAAGTACCATCATTCTCTTCCCATGAAGAGGATTCCTTTGTAATCCATGGAAGTCTGTAATGGAAAACCCACACAAGGTAGGATTTCTGTTTTTGAGATTGTGTATTTATTTAGACCATCTATTTCCTGGTCTCGATATTGCTATAAAGCTCACATTATTGAAATTGGTAGGATGCCCATGAGAATTACTGATTTTCAGCATATATTAGGTGATTCTTCTTTGACCATATTTAAACAGTCAAACATTTCTTGTTTTGACACAATGATTTATTTTTGGTAGATGAGCTACTTCTCTATTACAGAGAACTCAGATTTCTAGTTTGGAAGGCACAGTCATATTAGCTTCTGATCTAGGTTGCATGATTCCCTAGGGCAGCGAGTCATCTCTATGGGACCTTCTTGGTCTTAATATGAAATTTTACAAAACAGGAATAGTGTGTTTTGTTTTAAGTCTCAGTGCTTTCTTAATATCTCTCTTACATCAGTTTTCATCTCCCAGGGTAGGCTCAATCAACCATGAAATCACATATGCTTTAAGTTGAAAAGAGCATTTAGAGGTTACAATATCCAAATCCCCTTAAAAATTTGATATCTCTTGCATATCATTTAAGATAGGTACTTACTCTTTCGAAATTTAGGAGTCAACCTGTGTATGGATTTGGGAGTCAGACATATATTGATTCAAATTCCAATTAAGTTGATTATTATCTGTAGGTTACCTCCATGACTTCAGTTGCATTGCCTTGAAACAAAGCTGATAATTGTTACATATGAATATTTAGTAATGTATGCACCACACCTGATCTATGCTCCTCCTCCATGCTTCTTCCTCCCGCCATACTATTTTTTGCCATTATCAGATAAACCCACCACAGATTATTAAGTATAGCTGGCCCCAGCACTAGTGGTGAGTTTTACATTCTTGTAATTTTACATATTTCCAAAACTAAAAATCATAATTTTGCACAAGAATATGACAATTTCATTGCCATCCCCAGGGCGTGGCTGGAAACAGATTGTGAGTTGAGAGTCCAAATTGCCTCCAAAACAAATGATACTGTGGGGAGCTGTCTGCCTCCACAAGACTCACTTAAGGCTGCAGTCGTCTTAATAAGTTAGAGGAAAGACTTGTTTATGGGAATACATTTCATCATCAGTGTGCACCATGGATTGCCATCAACCCTTGGAGAGAAAGGCTTGGGACATTTCCACCTGCTGAGTCATACAGTTGCCTCATCGTTATGGTAGCATTTCCTGGAGCTTCCACTGATTTCTAAATAATTTCTCCTAGAAAGCATACAAAAGAGAAAACCTACAAAAGGATGAAATTTCTTCATCAAAGTATCCTGGAGCTGGGACAGTAGACACAATGAGTATACTCAATTGTCCCAAAGCCACAGTGGCACTTTACGGGAGACTTGTGTGCTCCTGCATACAGTCTGTGAATCTGTGCTTCTGTGGATCGATATTTTCTGAGCTTATGCATGAACTCGCATAGGGAGAAAAGCATCATGACATTTATGAAAGCTAATGCAATATACATGTGAAATTCCCACAAAAGGAAATTAAAATCTAATTTCAGAATTTGATATCCAATGGCTGTATAAAAACGCAAAAGGCACAACAAATTAAGCTGAAATAATCAACTGCTGCCTGAAATCATTGATTTGAATCACACAGAACACGTAATTGTCTCAATTGAATAAAGTCGCAATCCAAAACAATCCAGTTTTAATAACGAGGCATTTTAAATGAGTCACAATTATAAAGGCCCAGCTGCGACTGTATTCACCCTTAGATGAGAATATAATCTTCTGTCTCTAGCGAAAAGCAATTCTGTTTATCCTTTCCTAGTGCAACAGAAATAATAGGGATTTTAACAGGATCAATCTGTAGTAACTTTTATAGATTGCAAAGCATCTTTGTAATCATCATGATTTAATATCTGTAGCTATTAGTTTTTTCACTAACCTGAGAAGTACAATACTGGTACTAGACAAAATTGGAAATTTTATATCCAACATCCAACTTTGCTAGTATCTGAAAAGATAGAAAAGGTCTTGCTTAAAGCCAGGACTGTTAATATGTGTACTGCAAGAGATCTCATTTTAGAGCATGGCTTCATGGAAATGGCAATTTTTTGTGTCCAGGCAAAATTGGGTGCAGACTCAGACTCTATCAATTATTAATAGGTAGTTTAGGACCTTGGATAAATTATCTAACCTCTATGAATTGGTTTGCAAAGCTGGAAAAAGGATGAAGATAACATCTACAAAATAGCACCCCACATAGCGTTAATTACATGAAAGATGCGCAAAACTTACTTATTTTTCTAAATTAACCTATAAGCTCTTTTTTTCCTCTGTATTACTAACACTTAGCAATGCCTGTAAGAGATCATGCTCATTACTTATGTTTTGAAATAAATTATACAAATGGGAAAACAAAGGTTATAGATATCATCTGTTGGTCCCCAAATCCCAGGAGACTAGAACTCAATGTTCTAATACTGGGATTGCACCTTTGCCCGAATGACATATCCTGTGAGTCATTAAGCCAGGGGCCTTAGGAAACGTGATTACAACCACTTTTCATTTGGAAAATAGTAGGAGAGAAGACAGACCTCTTTTATGCAGAATATAGATGGTGAATTCAAGGTGAGAAAAACTTGCCAGAATTTACAGATATAGTTCCAGAACATAGGTTTGAAGAATACCATATTTCAAAGACAGTAACTCTTCATAGACTTTAATCTTGATGGAAAATTTTGGGAGATGGCTGTGTCCCCACCCAAATCTCATCTTGAATTGTAGCTCCCATAATTGCCACCTGTTGTAGGAATAACCAGGTGGGAGGTAATTAAATCATGGGGGCTGGCCTTTCTGGTGCTTTTCTCATGATAGTGAATAATTCTTATGAGAGCTGATGTTTTTAAAAAGGGGAGTTTCCCTACACAACCTCTTTTGCCTGCCGCCATGTAAGATGTGACTTTGCTCCTTATTCACCTTCTGCCATGATTGTGAGGCCTCATCAGCCATGTGGAACTGTGAGTGAATTAAACCTCTTTCATTTATAAATTACCCAGTCTTAGGTATGTCTTTATTAGCAGAGTAAGAATAGACTAATACAGATGATGTGTACAAGGGCAGCCCTGGTTAGGCAGGGGCCATCCTGACTTGGAGCCATCAGTTTCAAGATGAGCCCTATAGCCCCACCATACAAGGGGTGCTGTGAAATCCTACCTGTGCAGGAAAGATGACTTCATTTATGGATGATAACCAAATAAAGTTCTGCCAGCCACTGTGAGATTGGCAGAAATCCTTTCACTTAAGGTAATTTTTTTTTCAAAGGAAAAAGCCAATGAACTCATAAGAGTAAGATGTGTATAAAATTTATGTTTTTGGCCGGGTTCAGTGGCTCATGCCTGTAATCCCAGCACTTTGGGAGGCCGAGGCGGGCAGATCACAAGATCGGGAGATCGAGACTATCCCGGCTAACACAGTGGTGAAACCCCATCTCTACTAAAAATACAAAAAAATTAGCCAGGCGTGGTGGCAGACACCTGTAGTCCTAGCTACTCAGGAGGCTGAGGCAGGAGAATAGTGTAAACCCAGGAGGCAGATCCTGCAGTGAGGCGAGATCGCGCCACTGCACTCCAGCCTGGTAGACAGAAGGAGATTCCATCTAAAAAAAAAAAATTGTTTTTGTTGTTTTCTCTGCATTGTTTCTCATTCATATTTCAAGCAATTTAATTATTAACTGCAAAAGCTCAGTGGCACTCACATTTGAATTTTCAGAAATGAAGAAGAAAGAAAGCAGTGTCAGGCAAAGATGAGATACATTTTAGTTACGATGAGCAGCCTTGTTTAGGGGTGCTCAGAAAGAGAGCTATATGTGGAGAATCTTGATAGTGTAGTTCAATAAATAAAGTATCTACCAAGCCCACTGGAAAGGTTTCCTTTTATAGCCTTTATTTTATTCTTCCTCCTGGGTTACCCATAGTGTAAGTGGAAAAAGCCACAGAGGATTCTGAGTCTCAGAAGATATAGGACCCGTGGTTTAAATTGTTACTAGAATTTCCTGAAAGCTAACCAGATATCCACCTTTTTACTAGAACCCCTTGATCCATCTATTTAGTCGATTCTGCATTTAGGAAAAGTGCGAAGGTAAAGGAAGAAGGATATATGATTCCCAAGCCATAGATTCCCCCTTTGGTAGCTGACACTGGTGGAATTCCATTTTACCTTTGAGTGGAGAATTACCCCAATGCAATGCTGCTTTCTCCATTGAGAATTGCTCTCTGATAGAAAGCAAAAAATTTGGGAGAGGATATAGGAATGAACCATTCAATCCATGGGTTTTCTTCTCTAAAAAATGTTACGGAGTTACATCTGTGTTTGTACTTTCAGCATTCTGAGTTTGTGTTTGGGCCTTGGTGGTGAAACCATCGTATAAATTGTCATTTGGCTGAAAATACAACTGTGTGACCTGTCATGTTAGGGACTGAGTGTTCGTGTTCCCCCATGTTGGTGCCTTGAAACCCTAACCCCCGATTTGATGGTATTAGAAGGTGGGGACTTTGGGAGGTCATCGGTCATGAGGGTGGAACTGATGGATGGGATGGGAGCTCTTATGAGCTCCTGTTTCTCCTCTCTCTTCTCTTGGCCATGTGAGGGTGTATCCAGAACACTCCATGCATGAATCAGAAGGGGGCCAGGCCATCGATAGATTCCAGATGTGCCAGCACCTTGGCCTTGGACTTCCAGCCTCCAGAACTGAGAGAAAATAGATGTTTGTTATCTAAGCCACACAGCCCATGGTGTGCTGGTGATAGCAGCTCAGACAGACTTGAGTCCTGCAGTGAACACAGAATCTCTCTGCAAATGTGAAGACATGAATTTGGACACTTACTATTCTTGGGATTGGGATCCACAGCACATAGCACGGCAGTGTTCTGCAAGCTCAACTGTTCAAGGGCTGTGCTTGTTCTCATTTTTATCACCTCATAGCCCTCCTCTCTGCCTGCGTCCCTGGCATCTCTCGCTTTCCCACTCAGGTTGAATGTGGTTGTACTCAGAACGACCCTGGATCCGCTTCTTCCCTCCACCTGAGAAATCCAGCAGCACCTTTGTAGGCAACAACTTCCCGGATGAAGAACTCACCAGGAGCAGCCCTTGCTAGGATGGGGGTCTCAGGTATCAGCTGAACATTTAAAACAAACAAGCAAACCAAAACCAAAACCAAACATGAAACAAAAAGAAACAGTAACCTTTGGTTCATTATATTTATTATCTTCTTTATGAATACTATCAAATAACAAATTACCTTATCCTGCTACATGACGATGAGTAATTTAAAAGGTTTCAGCCCTGGCAGTGGTGGTTTTCAAGTAATCATAACAGTTATACTCCAGCCAAGGTCAGATGTTTGTGGTCTTCCTCTTTTCATTTGCAAAATGAGTTTATGGTACTTATAAAATTCTATGCCTGCCCTAAAATTCAATGATTCTCTTTTATATTGGTGGATAGTTTGTGGAGAGATATTTTTATATCTGCTACCTCCAAATCAACTTGGAAGGAGGTGAAATACATAAAAGCAACACATACTTTCTACAAATAAGGTTTATTTCAAAGTTTTTAATAAATTTACTCATTTATTTGGACTAAAAACCTATTAATTTTTAAATTACCTATGCAATCAGGCTGCCTTTAAACTATTTACACATCGCATCTACCTCCTGATTTAACAATCCGATCCTCTACAATTGTTAACAGCACTCAATGCATTTGAGAAAACTGGGGATGTTTCTACAGCCTAGTAGAGTGAAAATCTATAGATCAAACTGAGATCTCAAAGAAGCGCCCCAGTCTAGATCCCACACTTCGTAAGTGTCTGAAACTCAGCTCTAGAAGGACCTAGAAGTGATGAATGGGGAGCCTTGCACAGGTGACAAAGTGACTAAGGCCACCACCATCGCTATGGGCCCCTGCACATCCTGACATGTGGCAGGCATGCGGTAGATAACCCTGGAATGATCTGAGCTGTGACCCTCCTTGAATGCTTGCACTTAGGAAAAGGACTCCTTTTCACAGTATACTGGATGCCTCGTCTCTCTCTTTCATATTCTGCTGCTGTCCACACGCTCCCAGTGTGTCATGAACACTGTTTTCTGTAGTTTGGGTGGAGCGATAGAGCAAGTATAATTTTTACATTACACAAAGATACTTTCATAGCTAGTAAATCACCAACCGCAAACATGATAAAATGTATCCTAAAGCTGGCAGTCAGAATGAGATTTTATAGGTTTTTCATCAGAGAATCATATTTCACCATTATGTCAGAGCTAGGAACCTGCTTTTCCAAACAGTTAAGCTCGGAAGCATTTTGCTTGTCATCACTGGAAAACGTTTTCTCTCTTCTCTGGGGTCCACATTATCCCAGTGCAGTCTCTGGCCTGCGTGTCCTGTGTCTAGCCACCCATTTCCACGTGGGAGCAACTAGAGTGGTCGTCACTGACAAAGCAAAGGTAAGAATTTTCACCCATACAGAAGCAGTGCCTTTCTGAGTCAGTTAATTTGTTGAGGGCCTGCTTTGTGTCAACAGTGTGCAGGGTCCAGTGCTTACATTTTGTTATTTAATTGAGTTGAATATGCATAAGGTTCCTTGAGCTGGGCATCCCATATCTTTTTTTCACAATGAGGAAACTGAGGCTCAGGCAACTGATGTGACTTACCAAAGTTAGCACAGCCTGCAAAAAGCTGGCCCAGCACTCAAATATGAGAGCATATTCCAGACCTCTTTCTTCCCTTTGCTTCTTCCCTCTCCCAGAACAAAGGTGAAAGGATGCTTTCTGTCCATATATATTAGTCAGTTTCTGGTTAGGATGCAAACTGGTTTTTTTTCTTGTTTTAAATCAGGAGAATTTAATGTAAACAACATATAACCAGGATGGAGAAGGCAGAAGGGACAGGCTGATTATCTTTGGGAAAAAGCTACTAGCCCAGGATGACGAGAGAAAGGGAAGGTTTGCATGATTCAAACTTGAGAGCTTGCAGGTGAGACTCATGAGAGAGTCTGCAACCCTCTACTCTGAGTGCCACAGATCTCAGAAGAGGGCCTGGCAGCTGACACCCGCAAAGAGGAAGAGTGAACTGGCTGAGGCTGGTGACTCCGAGAGGCTTCAGGAGGACAGACCTGGCATCCTGCAAAACCTGCTGACTGCAGCTGACTGTGGATGCCATGGAGTAACCCAACTGCAGGGGCAGATGGCAGGGAGCAAATCCCACCCTGGCCAGCCTGCCAGCCTCCTCCAGGGAGCCACCCAGAAAAGCCTTGTGGGAATCCCGTGGGCAAAGGAAACACGCATTTGACTAGTCTCAGCTCAGCAGAATGAAGCTGAGGTAGAGAGGTGGGATGAGCTGGAAAAGGAGAAACTTGAAACTCAGTGCAGAGTGTGTGTGTGTGTGTGTGTGTGTGTGTGCATGTGTTTATATGTGTATGTGTGTGTCTGTATGTGCGTCCGTGTGTGTGTGTGCAGGTGTGTGTGTCTCTGTGTCTATGTGTGTGTATTTATGTGTATGTGTGTGTATTTATGTGTATGTGTGTTGTGTGTGTGCACCTGTGTGTGTGTGTGTGTATATATACACACATATATATACACATATATATATCACATGAAAGAAGGAGCTTTGTGTGTGTTTTCTACCTATTAGTTTCTTAACTTCCTGGTACTTCAGCTTCCTCACCTGACAAGGTAATGACAGAGTGAGAAGATGTGGAAACCAACAGTGTTTGCTTTATGATTAATTGTAATCACGTTTATTTTTTTTTTTTAATTGTAGAATGAGGAGTAAAGACATAAAGATGCTCTTGTACTTCCTTTCATATTTCTTTTCTCCAGACTCTGGCCATTTTATATCATATTCTCATGATATTTGAAAACAACTAGACTGGACACAGCTCATACCTGTAATCGCAGCACTTCGGAAGGCTGAGGCGGGCGGATCACGTGAGTCCAAGAGTTCAAGACCGGCCTGTCCAACACAGAAAACCCATCTCTATTAAAAATACAAAAAATTAACAGAGTTGTGGCACACTTCTGTGATTCCAGCTACTCAGGAGGCTGAGGCACAAGAATCACTTGAACCTGGGCGGTGGAGGTTGCTGTGAGCCAAGATCATGCCACTGCACTCCAGCCTGGGTGACAGAGAGAGACTCTGTCTCAGTAAATAAATAAGTGAGAACAATTAAATGCTAGTAATTTGGGCAATTTACATGTACCT